>NW_026521194.1:5722500-5887500 GCF_021234435.1 Artibeus jamaicensis | reverse complement strand
AAAGCCCATAGTGCCCGTGTAATCTCATCACATTACTTGCCACAGGAAAATAATAACAAACAGTTCCCTGTGAAGTGCTGATTTGCAATACCAGGAAAGCATGTAACCTGAAATATTAAAATGCAATTATTACATAACTAAGTTCATTCAGCCACAGATATTAATTGATGTCACAACTCCAAAGCATACAACATGATTAAATTGGCCATGGCAGGCTGACGTGGTATTTTCAAATGTCTTCACAGGGGATTTTGTAAAGACAGTCCAGGCAGTTATTATGGTAGACAATTAACAATTAGACTATCTAAGACCCCTCCCTTTCTCTAAATACAGTACTTGCCTTATTTTTGGAGAACTGTTTCTCCTCACTCTTTCCTTTTATTCCCCCATTCTAATAATTAAGTTCAAAGTATTGCTACCATCTTCTTTCATGACTCCTTCCCTGGATGTAGTAGTTGTCCCTATAATGGGCCTATAACCCAATCCAACTCTCATCCAGTTCTTTACCATCCTGGTCATGGTCACAGACATGTGTCCAGGAACTGGACAGGTAATCCAAAAGAAGGCCATCTGATGGCCCTGAGGTTTTCCACCTGTTACTAAGAGAAAATCCCCTTCCCTGTGGATAGCAAGGCCAGTCAGTCAGGCGTGATTCCAGGAGCCTCAGGTAGCAGCCACGGTTCTAGCCTCATGGAGAAAGCTGGTCTGCAGAGAGAAATGAAAATGGGACACGGAGTTCTGAAAGCACTCTGGTTCCAGTTCCTGTCTCTGAGTTTCCTGGAGCAACCTTAGTTCCTGTTTGCCTGAGGTGGTTCCTTAATTCTGTAAACCTTAAACCCAACCAATATCCACACAAAAATCTTCCCATTTTACTTGAGTTGCAGTTGAATCTCTGCCTCTGGAAACCAGTGGGACCTGGATGAAAATATAACCTGTAAGCTGTTAAGGTGACTGAGATAACCCCATCCACGGTACTCAGGTAGATCTGAGCAACATAGAGCAGCACTGCAGCCCTTACTAACTACACGAGAAGCAAGAAATAGATGTCTTCCTCTATGAATCACTCACACATCTTTGAGGGATTCCTATAAAAAAATGCAAAGAGGACTTTAGAGCACAATAGAGAATGAGGAAAATTACATCAGAAGATGAACGGTGTCTCATACATCAGACGAGGTGATTTCTGACACACACTGTGAAGGATGAGGCAAGTGTGCCTGGCAGACTGCAATCCGGACACTTGGAAAACCTAAGGATTTCAAGCAAACGTATGTGGCACTTATTTTGACAAACTATTTTTCTTTTCAAGGTAGGGAATTCAGAATGTGTTTCAACTGATGAAAAGGCCCGCCTTATGATAAACACTGGCAGTGGCAACTGTTAAAGCTGGATCCTTTGATTATTAACAGCTATTCTGCATAAAAGCAACATAATGAATTTGATCCAGTTAAAAACCCAAAAGCATTTGTCTGGAGACACTGTGTTCTTTACATATGGTGATAAAAATGTAGATAAGATCCCGTCCCCAAGGGAACTGCGTAGCAAGGGTACAAATAGAGCCATACACGGGAAGAGGCCATTCCATCTACTCAGGGGAATCAGTTAAGATGCCTGGAGAAGAGAGAATTTAAGATGGTACTTGACATGTTGGTTGAATTTCCTTAAGCAAGAATGTATTACAACAGAAGTTCTCTGAGTATGGCCTGGGGACCACTAGGGGTCCCTGAGACCCTCTCAGTTAATCCATGAGGTAAATATCCATAAAAATACTGACATACCAATGAATTTTGAAGTAATGATATATTAAAAGTTTATCAATGTGACTTCAATTCCACATAACAGTAACTTTTATGAAATTACAAGAGGTTAAGTAACTTGTCCAAAGAGTACATATAGTAGTACCATAGATAATTATCCACAACTGTCTGGAAATGCTTTTAAAATAACTCTCTCTTTCTCAACCTTATTTGTGTGTGATCAAATTTTCTCCATATATTTCAACTAAAACAATATAGCCTAGCAAATTGGGAAGTTGAATCTAGCTGTCTTCTACTAACCAGATGTTCAGTAGATTTATAAAAATGTAAAACAACATCTATCTTCTCATTCAACATTTTCTGTTGGAAAGTATGGTTATTTCACAAAAAAATATGTTAACATGTGATGTAGATTGAATTGTGCCTCCCCAACAGATGTTGAAGTCCTAACCCCCAGAACCTGTGACACTGACCTTACTTGAAAATAGCATCTTTGCAGATAATCAAGTTAAGATAAAGTGATTAGGATGGACCCTGATCCAATCTGACTAGTGTCCTTATCAAAAGAAGAAATTTGGACACAGAAACAGACATACATAGTAGGAGCATGATGTGAACAGAGAGAGACCGTCATCTGCAATCCAGGGAACACACCTGAGGGCCCCAAAAGCCAGGAGAGAGGCATGAAGACAGATTCTCCCCCACGGCCCTCAGAAGGAGCCAACTTTGCCCACACTGTGATGTCAGACATCTGGTCCACGGTGCTGTGAGACAAGTTCTGTTGCTCAGCTGCTTAGGAAAGGCAGCACCGGGAAGTGAATACAACAAGTAACTGGTTTACTACTTGTAATAAATTTATTTAAATTTTTTAATTTCACAAATCTCTTTGGGTCCTCAATGATTTTTAACTGTGAAAAAAGATCCTGAGACTAAAGTGTTTGAGGATCCCAGGATGAAAGAATTCCTAGGAAAGGGAAAACATGACGGAGGCAACGGTTCCCAGGTACCAGCCCCCTGACAGCTACCATAAAATAAAATAATGAAATAAAATAAAACAAAACAGAATACAGACTCCAGAATTTTCTCTGCCCCACTGAGTCAGATTCTCCAGAGTTCTGTTCCAGAAAACTATAATTCTAACAAACTCCTCAGCTAATTCTCATATGAAGGTTTAGAGGCAAAACTGCTTAAAATAAGTCGAGATGTGTTTCACCCAACTCCCTGATTTGCAGGAATAAAAACACACTTCAGTTAGCTCAAGTAATGAGGGCGTTTATTGCAAATATACACTTGGCACCACTGGGGGAATTCATCCTCCCGCAAGACAGGTGCTGTAATGGAGCCCCACCTCTGAAAGAGTTGGGAGATCACAGTGTCACCAGGAATGCCAGAAAGTGGAAGTGTAGGTCTCTTTTTTTCTCCTTTTTAAGTATATTTTTTATTTCCATTGTTATTCAAGTACAGTTTTCTGCCTTTTACCCAACATTCTGCCCTCAGTATGACTAAGCCTATGACTCCACAAGACTCTGTCTACTCCCCACTTGGCTTTCTTCTCTCTTTCTTCCAAATACCTCCTTCTGCATACTTGCGGCTGCATATGGCTTTGGCTTATGATGCTTCAAAGTTCATGTCAAGGCAACTTTTCAGCTTCTGTGTTATTCCCAGCTGGCAAATTCCTTTTGTCTCTCTTAATTTCAGTCCCCGAGGTAGAAAATCTGATTAGTCCAGTTGTCTCTTAGCCTCCAGGTCATGCTCAAATTTGCTGGTAAGCCTATGGCTTTGCTGCCCTGGAATCAGATGCCTGTATCTGGTTTAATAATCTGTGAGCAAAGAACCTAAATAGACAAGGTACAAAATATAAGAACCAATTTGAAGGTTGCTGTGGGCCGGGCATTTTCCTCTTAGACTGTGGGCAAAATGGACATCACAATTTTCATCTTCAGAACAATTTTTGGTTGTACTCTTTTAAGTCTAAAAACTTTGATTCAGAAATTTTATTAAGATAATGGATTTGACCAACTCACATGACTTTTTGACATAATCATGACCACCACAGCTAAGCTGACAAATTGGTTGAAGGTAATAATGAAGTTAAGGATGGGACTTAGAGATCCCAGAAATATTGTCTATGTGTTTTTCTCCAACTCTTCAATTTATCTATTATTCATTTGCTAAATAACACAGTTCTAGTTATTGTTCTCTTTCTCTTATTTTTTCTTTATTTTCTGTTACCTGGTCCTTTTTTTTCTTCCTCTTTCTTCTTTGTTCTACCTGCCTTGTGTTCTTAGATTTTTTTTAAAAAAAGAAGCTCAAGGCACCTTCTAATTCCATTACTATAACATTAGGGTTTCATTGGTTCTTGGACAATTTTTTAACAGCTTTTTTCTTTGTGTTTTAAGAAGAAAAAAGGATGCAAATCTTAAAGTACTTATTATACATTTAATAACCACTGGGTATTTGAATTACTTTGGTTGTCACATTAGAGCAAACAGTCATTGTTGAAATAGGGCAGATACTCTTTCTTTGTGTATTGGTATCCATGGATTTCAGCATGTAAGACAGTTTAGTTTTATGTTTGGGTAAATTATTGGTGTGTATATCCTTGTATAATTTTCTCTGTGTGTTTGTGTATATATGTTTGTAGTTTTCTTGGTATGCATGTGTGTCTTTCAATTGAACAAAATTGCGTTGTTTTCTCATGTTGTACTGTATATTTTTTATTTGTTGCTCTGAATTGAAAGAAGACAGTTTCTATTTTGACTAAATTGTTGGATTGCTCAAAAAACAAGCAGAAACATCTCCAAGATTTTGTTGAATCCAATTAGTTATATGCAACTTGTAATACATCTGATTCTTATTATATGCTTTTGTATTTTCTCCAGTAAATCAGTTGAAACTAAGTGACTGTGACATTTGACCTACATAGTAAAGGTGCAGATTTAAATTTGCATGTTTTATTGTTCTTTGTCTTTTACATGTAAATGTTCCCCTTAGGACACTTCTAATAAAGTAATGTGCATTTTTGTATGTATGACAGCATACAACTGTATAACTGTTGTATCAACTCTTCTTTAGGGAGTAACTTTAATTCAAATTTATTTAAATCAACTCATGTTTCCAACACAACCAAGTCATTTATTTGTAACAGAATATTGGCTCACAAAACTCAAAGCTGAGGAAAGTAAAAAACTTGAGAAGTTTGATCAAGGTTTCAGCCCCATTGCTCTGCAGTAGTTCATATTCTGCCCTTCCATGGAATTTCTTCATCCTCAGCTCACCTTCCTTCTTTGTAGCAAAATGATGTCAGATTCTCACACCGTATCTCCCAGAGGAAGTGAGGACTTGTGTCTTCTCAATCATTGAATAAAGGTTATCAGCTTCTCCCTTAAGGACCTACTCTAATTATGCATCCACCTCCAAATTAATCCCAGTGGCCAAGGAAAGAGTATGTATTGGTTGTCTTTGCCCTGGTTGGATTATAGTCAAGCTGGCTTTCTCTCTTGTGGTAGCAAAATGGCTATAGTAACCCCAGGTCTTAAATGTATAGACTAACCTTGAGAAGAGAAACTGCTCCTAATTCAGCAACTATTAAACAAAAAACATGAGCTTCGCCCTATTGACCACATGCCCACCTATGTACCACTCACTATAGCAGCCAGTGAGATAGAATTACTCTAGGTTCTGGTCCTTTAGGGTCAAACTAAGGAGCTAGAGCTGGGGAATCAACCCTACTCAAACCAAAATGCAGTTATACAATCTGCAATGTCCTCGTGGCAATGCCCATCTCACTGCATGAGGCTATCACCTGCTTCCTCTATATTCCATGTGACCCTCTCCCAAAAATGCCTGCTCCTTTGAAAGTCATAGCCTTCCCAGGTGTGCAGGAATATTTTTCAATCAAAAATACATGACTACATGACTTTATTTAAGTTGAGTTGACTATAAAGAAATCCATTGGAGAAATGTTAGTATAAACACACATACCCTACTTTTTTCTTAAATCTGATAAAATTTTTTGTGAATCATAAAAGAAGATAATCCAAAACACAATCCCCAAGACATCCAATTCCTTTTAATTCTTAATTATTTTAAAAAAATACTTGCTTTCTACCTATGCACAGCTCAATCATGAACTTTCCAGTTATTTTTAAGATGCAAGCTTTGCAAAGCATATTATAATACTTTAAAATATTTCACAATTAGGCAGTGTTCCAGAATTCATGTTTTTAAAATTAGGCTGTTGTGAATTCTCCCAGAAGTCCAAAAACAACTGTGAATTGCTTTCTTGAGCATTCTCGCAGGTGCACAGGAAAGAGTCCAGGCCAGCAGACTGGGAGGTGCCAGATGGAGGGACGAAAACTCACTCTCACTCTCACTCTCCAAAAAGTCGTTCACCTGGGAGACCTCCTATCAGAAATGGCGCAGGTAATGCCTTTTTTGACCTACACAACCAGAGAACACAGCCCCCCATGTGTTTAGTCTCCCCTTTATCTCCAAGCTACTGAAAAGTTTTGCCAAGAACACCAGAGAAAGAAAAATATTTTATCTGTAGCCATGTGAAATATATATGATAAAATCCAATGCTTTTCAAAATTCTTTCTATTTGTACTTATCTTCATAATTGTAAGAAATGTTAAAACATTTGAAAAACAAGTACAATGTTAAATGTCCTGTACTTCTTTTTCCAAAATGGTTCCAACTTATTGAAAGCTAGACTTTTTTTAGGTTAACTTAAAGTCTCATAGAAAAAGTCTTTTCTAGAGACCATAAGTTGGCATTTTTTTTCTTAGGCATCAAACTATCAGAATACACTAAAGTATATTATTGCAAAGGAAGAGGAGTTTTTGCCTCTGAAAGTCAAATATGCAAAACCCAAACCAGCACGTATCATAGGTGACCACAGAAGGGGATTAGAGTGCCGGACTCAACCGACTGGCCATTCCAGGAAGACCTCTGCCGCTCTCTTGCTCCTTTGCTCATTGCCAGTTTGTCTCCACCCAGGTTCACACCCTCACTTCCCCACACACCCATCAGGACCATTAGGGACTCTGTTCCCCTCCCCAGACTCACCCTGTGTAGTATCCCTTTTCATGTTTGTTTTGAAAAGTAGGAATTCTGTTTTTTACATGCTGTATTTCCCACATGGCGTGCCTGTGGTACGATGTATAAATTGAAAGCTTTTGACTAGTCCCTACTGTTGCACAGGTGGGTAAGAGGCAGAAACTGATTACTGTGACACTGCAGCCCAAAAGGACATGTGTTTATGCACTTACATGTTCCTGAAATTGAGGCTAGACCATTACTCTCATTTCCATGTTTGGTGAGGATGATTAAATCACTGCTTCCTGGGGACTGTTGTGTTGCTAAGTAAACTTCCCTAGTGTCATTGTTATTTGTCTTAATTGGTTCTGACAGGCTAATCTAGTTTCTCTTTGCAAGAAAATTCTGGAACTTTCTTTCGGTCTCGTAAAACGTCCCCAAAAGTGGAAAATAGAGGAGCAGAAAATGACATGGGTCTCCAAACTGAAAAGGAATTAAAGCTGAATATACCTTAGCTGTTCAGAGAACACAGAGAAAGACAGACAAATCAAATACTTGGACATCAAAATGTTAGCTTTACTGCTTTATGAAGAAGAAGGAGAAGGAAACAAAGCTAGATGGGGGGATGTGGCTTGAAAGTTGTGACTGAAAGTGTAACTACTTCACCTTTAAATTTAATGGGCTTGTTTATTCCTTTGGTCTCTGGAGCTGGGCAAACGCAAACCTCCTGGCCAGCAGTAGGCCAGGTGTACAGTCTCTGTGGGCTGACAGATACTGAAAAAGCATCCAGAGGCAGAGAAAGAGAGGGAAAGGGCTCTATCATGTGTTTTCTTTCCAACTAACCCATCCCATAGCTCCTCCCTATCCTGTAAAGACAAATAAAAAGTGGGGCAGTGAGCAACAGGGGCTTACTTCTACTCATTGGGATGAGGAGGTCCGCATCCCAAAACCTGAGAGCTCGTGAACATTACAAGGGATTTTTCTTATCCTAAAGACCTAAACACAACCAAAATATCACCAAGACTGGCAGCATACTCATTCTGAGAAATTTCCAGTAAGACAGAATCACGAAAAGAGGAAGACATATCAAGGAACAGTTAAAAAATACAAAGCAGCCAACAAGCTTGGAGAATTCCTCGATGTTCATTATAAAATAATTTCACCTGTCATCCAACCTCATCACAGTCACTTCCCACTTGATAGATATTTCACCTCAGAGTCTCAGATAAGAGGGTCATGAAACTGATCCTGGAGAGCAGATGCGGCTTAAAGATGCTGATGCACCCTCTCTCTCTCTTTCTCTCTCTCTGTCTCCCTCCCTCTCTCTCCCTCCCCCACACACACTTGCGCACAGACACATACACTGAGGACGTAAAAATACAAATGTAGATGCTGGGAAAGTGGTAGCCATGGAAGCAATCAGGAGGGTGTGGGGAAGTCAGAGACCAGGTCAGGGAGCAGCACAGAGGCCTCACCCTCCACGTGGGCCATTAGAGGAGGCTGGCTTTTGGAAAGGCTCCCAACTTCAGAGGAGCGCCCACATCATGACCCTAGAGAAGGCACACCTTCCGTGAGGCCTCGGGCATGAAAGCTCAGTTGTTTCCAGAACATCCCAGGCTGAGACCACTCACTGACCATTCCCATATGTCCCAAGAAGGAACACTTGGGAAGGGAAGTAGAATATTGACGTGGCTAACTGGCTTTTTTCAAATTCATTTTTCTTCTTTTCCTGACAAATTTGCTTTGAGCTATTGAGTTTTCTCTGATGTGGGGCACGAGGTAATGGGACCACTTTCTGCAAGTTGCATATGAAAGGCAGCTTCCGCACTTTATTGGCTCATCTTCCATCTTCAGAAGGTCTAATGGAGTCGGAACAGGTGGACTTTACTGCAGTCTTCAGAAGAGCCACCACCGAAGCGGCAGCGTGCCAAGTCTCACAGTTTTGTGTTCCATAAATAACATCAGTGTTTATGGGACTCCCTGCACAAATCAGGGATCATTTCATTCTGAAACACATAAAATTTCATGGGAATCCCATTTTCTGTGCCTTGAAACCTAGCATTCATAAAGGGTACACTTTCCTCGTCTGAGACCCGCAGTGGAATTTATCTAGCGCTTTAACAATGTTGTTACGATGGACTCTCTAAAAGAGTTATGTTTCAGAAGTGTCATAAATCACAGGGCTAGATGTTGGAAGAGCTGTCCAAACAGTCAGGTCAGGATCTAATAAGACTGCACATGTCCCGTCTTTATTAAGTTTGATCTTCACAGTCAACATGATAAAAATTGGGGGAGTATTTCAAAGTAAAAATTGTCCATGAGAAAACTTTTGAAACTAATATGCCCTCTTAGTCCCATGGACTTAGTGCCACATTCAATACCTTCTGTGAGAAGGATATGACTAGAGGAAACTAATTCCTGGGAATTCTGGTCACCCGAAGAAGGAGTCATTGATTAGTGAAATTGATTACCTCACGCTGCCATTTCTCAGGATGATGGTAAGCATTCTTTAAGAAACGAAATATCTCCATGATAAAATAATTTGGTACATGCTGAACTAAACACTAAATGAATTACTTAAACATAATAGTAAACATCAATGATAGATTTTTTAGAAACATCTGTGTGTGTGCACATGTGTGTGTGTTTGTGAATTTCCAAGATAAGTGTTGTGAATTTCCAAGATAAGTGTATGGTACGCAGTTCTCAAAATTATCTAGAAATTCAATCATATAGTTTCTTTTTGTTTTTAAACTACGCCCACCCCCCTGGGTGCAGCAGTTCCACCTCACGATCCTTTGCATCCAGCCCACAGTGCGGCTCTAGTGACCCACCCAACTCCATTCATTTCCCACGCTCCCCCTCTCACCTTCTCCACTTAGCCCCACTCAGCACGCCATGCTCACTCTTGGTTCAGGCTTTTACAATCCCCGTTCGGGAGCTTTAAACTTTCTTCCCCCAGGAGTCACATGACTCTGTCCCTCCTTTCATCTAAGGCTCTACAAAAATCACTTCCTCTCTTCTTTTTTATCCCTTTTTCTCACACCCTGTTTCATTTCTCTTCACAGCACAGAACTCTACCTGGCATGTGTCAACTGTCTGTTCATTTCTGAATTGTCTCTACCCTCATACTCACCCCATGATCATGGTGATTATGCCTTGTTCATCACTGCACTCTGAGTCCCTAGTGCCTTGTTACATGCCTGGGAATATGTAAGTTAAAAGAACCTGGAGAAAAAGAAAAATGGAGAGAGGCCCAAGTTTTTACTGTTTTATATACAGTTCTATTAAAGAAACTTCAAGGCCCTGGCTGGTGTAGTAGTGGAGGGAGGGAATGAGGCAATATTGATGTTTTCCCTTCTTCCCTTCCCCTCTAAAGATATCTTAATGGCTTCAGACCAGAGTGTGCCCCACCCCACTTCACAGATAAATATGTAATTTTTAAAATTAAATACAATACTGGTCTTTGAAAACAAAAAGATAATAGAAAAGAGGCATATTAGTAAAACAGCCTGTCTCCAACCAGCTGGATGTAAAAGAGAGGAAATCTTTTGGAAGTCACCCTGTGCCGACCCACCGGTTGGAGTTGCCCATAAATATTTCAGCCTCACCTGTTGTCTCTTCTTTTGGTTTTTGACAGCAACTAGTAGCAACCCAAGGGAGCACTAGAGACAGAGGACAAAGATGGGCACCCAGAAAACAATGTTCTTCCCCACCAACTTTGCCACTAACTCGAGCAAATCATGCAAACTCTCTAAACCTCCTTTTTCCATGTTCATCTATTAATTAGGCCCATGGAATACAGCTTGAAATAATTCTGTTTTACAAATATGAACATATCACTAGTTTTCATTACTTATTGATGTAACCTAGGCTCAGATGAGTTTAGGAGACATTGGATTAAAGGGCTAACGGTTTATTATCACAGAACTTCTCAGGGCCTTTATTATATTATGCATACTAGTATATATTATATACTAGCATATATTATGATCCTCCAAGGATGAGGAATACAGAAAGCAGAGCTCTCCAAATGTCTTTAAGAAAAGAACTCTTTGAACATCTCTTAAGACATTCCTCCCTGGACCCCACTTCAGGAAATACTAGAAATGAACTCCAAGGCGACTGATGTGTCCACATTATCTGACCATGACACCATCGCTCAGGGGACAATTCTGAAGCTGCCAAAAACAGAAGCCACAAAAATAGCTTTAAAAAATATTACACACACTTCAAATTTAATAGGAAGAAATAAAAATTGGGTTTGAATAGATGTTTCACCAAGGAAGATATACAAATAATTGATAAGCATATGAAAAGACGCTCAACATTATTAGTCATTAAGAAAATGAAAGTTAAAATCACAATGAGATACCACTATACACTCATTAGAATAGCTGTAATCAAAAAGATGAACAATATCAAGCATTGGCAAAAATTTGGAAAAACTTTAACATTCAGGTTGCTGATGTGAGTGTGAAATAATATAACCATTTTGGAAATATGCAGGTTCTTAAACAGTTAAATAGACACTTACCATATATCTAGCAATTCTACTACCATTTATTACTTAAGGAAAGAGAAAATGCATGTTGCCACAAAAACTTGTACTCAAATGTTCATAGCACTTAATATAAGCTAACTAAAATGTAAAAACAATCCAAATACCCATCAACTAATGAATGGGTAAAAAATGTGCTTTTTCCATACAATTAAAAAATAAAACTACTGATACATGCAACAACATTGATGAGCCTGAAAACAGTATGCCAGGTGAAAGAAATCAAATATGAAATACTACACGTAATATCTCATTTGTTTGAAATGTCTGGAAAAGCAAAGTTATAGAGACAGAAAGTAGATCAGGGAATATCTGAGGTTGGAGATGGAAATGGGAATCGGCTGGGAACGAGTGAGGATATCCGATGGGGTGACAGGAATGTTCTGAAATGGACTGTGGTGTTGGGTGCAGCTGCGTAAACTAAGAATCATTGAGCTGCATACTTGCCGTGTACGAATTATGTAGCATGTAAATTATACCGCAAAAAAGCTGTTTTAAAGCAGTTCAAGGATGTCTACCTGCAAGGATGAAGTCAGATATGATGAGGGCTACCAGGGAAGGACTCAGATGTTATTCTTGAATTAGATCATCCCTCCCAGAGACTTGGGCATATACGTGCACACACACACACGCTCACACACATCTTGGTGTGATTTACTTGATTAAAAGAACAAGTTTTATTAGTGCTGGTGACACCAGGACAGAAATGCTGCTCAATGACAAACGTGCAAAACAATAGAGTTACTTCCTATAAACAAACAAAATTTCTCTATCTACCTATATGTACAAAGCATATGTATACATAACATGAATATGTATGTACAGGGGGCAAAAGTAGGTTTACAGCTGTGAGTACACAAAACATGGAGTTTGTTCTTATAGTATCATTTATTATTATATTATTTTCCATATGAACAACTGTGAACCTACTTTTGCCCCACCTGTATGTGTTGTAAATGTAACAACAAAATATGTATGTCTATATCCTTGTATGTGTATATATATACAAACATGTATATGAACTATGTATGTAATGCCCTCTTAGTCCCATCTCTGTGGATAAAGCTAGAGGAAGCCAGCAAAGACTCACAGCTCAGTCTTACAGAAACCTGATGGGTTGCATTCGTAATTTGGGCCAGAGACTTTCTCTGAGGAGGGGACATTTAAGCTGAGATAAAAATGGTAAAAAAGAGCCAGCTATGCAAAGATCCAGGGGAACAGCAGTCCCCACCGAGGGAAGGGGGAGTACAAAGACCCTAAGCAGGAAGTAGCTTAGGTGTCAGAGGACAGCTGGGAGGCCACACCGGCACGGACGGGGCGTAATGGGTCTGAGTACATGTAGTGCATTAAAATCACAGAGGTAAGAGGAAACCAGGTCGTGCTGGGTCTTGTAGGTGTTGGTATGACTTTTGGATATTAGTCCAAATGCAGTGGGAAGCTAGTGGAGGAAGGAGATGGAATCCGGACTGGTGGGAAAAGTGGCCCTCAGCAGTCAGTCAGAGCCACCAAAACACATAGTACCACAAAGGGAATTTTGAAGGAATAAGTGGAGATTTTAAAAATCAGACACAGGGGTTTTTTGTGCTGTGTTCCCCACGTCATTGACTGCAGAAGCCAGTGTGAAAGACAACTGAAAACTCAGGCAAAATTCTCCTGTCCATGTCTTCCTGAAATGCATAAGAATGGTACACACTGGAAATTTTATCTACTGCAATTAATAAAATTACAAATATGTATATGCAATTCTCTACTCTACTTCTTCAGAAGGTAAAACTGACATCAGAGAGAACAGTTGGGAGACCACTGAGGGAGTCCAGATGAGATACCATAGCGACAGCATGAACGTGTTGTTAGAATAGTATAATACTTAAGATCAAGGATTATGGCTTCAGAAAGATGGAGGTTCACATCTCAATTCCACCACTTCCTATCCAAACAACCTTGGAGAGCTTACTGAACCTCTCTGAGCCCCAGTTTCCTCATCTATTAAAAAGGGTAAAATTGATACTTATTAATATTGATGATTCAATAGCACAATGCAAATAGCACTTGGAATATAATGTGCTAAAAATGGTAGTGATTATAACACTTCAAACTCCATCTGCCAATTGCCTCACCTGCCCCATCCCCCCTTGAGACACCTGCATTGGCCAGCAGGTACAGTGGAGAGTTTCCAGCACAGTCAACTTCCCATGTGAAGCACCAGCATCTCTCTTCTCAGCCTGAGGGAATCCTCTGGCAAACACAAAAACTTGCTCAACTGACAGCAGAAGTTCAGAACCTACCCAAAGGCAACCATCAAACAAGAGGCTCCCGGTATATAAATTAACCGACTTTCCATGCTCTTGCAGTGCATTTGTGAGATGCACCCCATGCACTTCCTCCGGTGAGACTGGGCCTCAGTTGTCCACATGGGTAACGCACTCATTGACTTGCCTTTTAGTGGCTTCCCTCCTTCCCTGACACTTTCCTCACAGGCTCACATCTGCCTTCTAGGATCACTTCTCACATCGGCAACTATGACCAAGCCCTTGTCTTAGAGTTGGCTTTAGGGGAAAACCCAAACCAAGACACATTGGCTCTGTGTGCTCAGAAAACCTCACCAGACCTTCTTATCTATGAAAAGTGTAACTGAGCATACTTCCACACTTCTAAAATCAGCCTATGTACTTCGGTCCACATTTGCATCTAGACTTTATAGTTTAGTAATTCAGAATGAACACTTACATATGGCTACACATTTTCCTTTGTATAAAGGATGGTTGGTGCATATTTAACAATAGGAAATTATATGTCATTTGTTTTTGTGGTCACAGATCATGGTATTATAAACTGCATACAAAAGTGTACAATGGCTGTTGAAATGAGAATATGTTACGCTAATCCTGGTACTGAGATGTGTGGTGGGTTTTATTTTCCAAAGGTGATCAGGACAATATCTCTCATCTTTCACTCGTGCTTGTACTGGGGACTCACTGTTCCCCCATCAGTAAGCACAATGTTTCCCAGCCCTTGAGTCTGGGTGGGTCCTGTGACTGCTTTGTCCAACAGATCTCATGGAAGTTGTCCCAGTTTTAGCTGAGGAATTAACTAGCCTGGCAGGGTCCTCTTCCTGTCTTTCAGAAAAAAACCATTGGGGTAGAAGGATGACTTTCCTGAGACGTCCATGTAGGGAGAGAGTGGCATCGGAGTGAGTGAAGAAACCACCTTGCACGTGACCTGTACCGTCCCTGCTGCCTGAGCAGATGCCAGGTGAGCCCTCTGTGAATTCCTGACCCACAAAACTGTGAACAAATAAACAGCTTTGTTAAGCCACTGAGTGTTGGAGTAGCTTATTACACAACAATAGCAAATAAAGATGGAGAATTATAAAGTAATGATTAGAATCTAAGGGTTTGAAAATTTGTAAAGTGTCTTCTAGGATTAGACTACCTTCAGGAAAAAAGTTACAGCTGTGGTTTCAGAAAACCTGGTGAAGTTCTTTTGGGGAAGAACAATGACAGCAGATTCCTATTCGAAGTTTCACTTTTTTTCATTAGCTTCAGAGTAATGAAAAACAGCCACCCTGAATATCCAATTTTCCCCCAATACTTTAATTCTTTTCTTAGGCTGGAAGTTTTAACAATCTATCTTTTACTACAAGTTGAAAAAATACATAATAGCTTTTTAAACATTTTTTTTTTATCTCTGGACAGCCAATTTAGAAGGTGAAGCTTTAATCACATGCTAGTCTTATAATCACCGCTGGTTTTCAACTAAAGTATTACAAATTGGGCTTTAGTTCAATTTAAACTGCATGGGCCAAATCCTACCCTTGGTTATTACGGGCCACTCCCATTGAAATCATTACTAGTTGTACATGTGTAACTGAGGAGATAATTTGGCCAGATGTGCTTTTGTCTCCATGTGTCTTTACACTGGTGCAGGCGCAGAGGCCGGGCTGCACAGGGGAAACATCTTGTGCTATTTGGAATAAGTTCTCTTTTGCCAGACTGCGTTCAGGGCAACATGATGAAAAGAAAACGTAATTGTGAGGGCCAACCACGTTTCCTTCCCTGGCTTTTTGCACCTTGGTGGTTCCAGCGGCACTGACTCTGTGAGCCGTTGCTGCCCCCTCAGTGACCAGAAGGGCCTCGACTATTTTTCTCCCCCACCCACTCCTGGAAGACCCTGTTCCATTTATAGCAATTGGAGCATCAGTGTCTCAATGCCAAGCCTTGGTTCCAATTCTGGACAACAAAAGCAAAGCATTTGCTTTTGACCAAACAAATATCCAATATACATGCAGTCCAAGCCACTAGCCAGAGAACTCTTTATACAGAAAGTCTTGGGCAGGGGTGGAGAGGATATACGTTGCTCCTTCAACAATGACAAAACTTTTTGGAGCATCTACTCATATTCTTAATCTTCAGCATGTTTCAGAATCACCTGTAGGGCTGGTTAAAAGACAGTGCTGGGCACCCCACCCTCAGAATTTCTGATTCAGTAGGTGTGAGATGGGCAACACTATAGACATGGTGTCAGATAAGAAACGATTGTGAAGGTACAAAGCTTAGGCTCTAGCAGGGAAGACAGGAAGACAAATCAACAGTTGTGGTATGGTCTGATGAACGCCATCACAGAGGAAAATACAGGCTTCCTGGGGATACATGAGCTGGTGTAGATTAAAGAAGGGGCAGCACATACTACTCAGTGATTAAAGAAATCAACTGTATCAAAATGATTATTTTCCTTTTGGGAAGGAACCGACTGCCTCTGGCTGTCATAGCCTTGTCAGCATCTGCTGGCAATCAGATGGCCCTACCTCTTTGTCACTAGAGGCCATGAGACTCAGGCTGACCCATCAGAGCCCTTTTCCTGGGATTAACAATAACATTGAGAGGCACAATCTTTCTCCATCTGAGAATCCCAGCAGTAAGGACCACATGTGCCTGGAGCTACTGTGGACCATCTCATACCACGTGGACAGAGTCAGGCTCAGAATGAAGTTATAGTTGATCATATTTTTGCAAAGATGACCACAAACAGATTTCTACTTTCTCTTCTTTGATGGGACTCCTAGGAAGCAATGGAGTCTATGTTTTCCTCTTCTTAAGTCTAAGAAATGGCACAAATGACAGTGGGTGACTTCTGATACTAGAACATAAAAGGCACACTGGGTTTATCTAGCTCTCTTGGAATCCATGCTCATAAAACCCAGCCACCATGCTCCGAGGAAGCCCAAGCGGCTGCAGGGACAGGATACATGTCAGTGTGTGCTGGCTGACAGCTTCAACTGTGGTCCCAACCAACTGCTCATATCAATCACCATTCCTGTGAGTGAATGGGCCTACAGACCATTGTCTCCAGTTGAGTCTCTAGACATTGTATAGCAAATAAAGCCATCCCTGATGTGTTCTTTCTGATTCTTGACCCACAGGCCACCATGACTGCAGTGGGAAGAGTAAGATTGTTTGTTTTTTGGCAATGGTAATTGAAACAGAAGCCAATCCAGAAGCAAATAGAGCTAGGAGATGAAAGAGAGAGAGAGAATGAACTTCATTTCAACTTTAATTTCATTTGACCCCCCCAGCTTATACCTCACCTGAAACAATACCCACCTGATTCCAGGCATCTCAGTTACATGAACTAAAAATTCTTATTTTTGCCTAAGTTATTTAGAATTTGGGTTTGTTTCCATTCCAACCTAAATAATCTGAGTATAACAACCTTTAAAGATCATGCAGCCAATGAAACTAAACAAAGGAAGAGGAGAAAGATGCATAAAATACTGAGATAGGTTGGTTCTTGATAACTCTAGGATGCTATTAAAGATACTGTAACTGTGACTACAAATCTCTCAGAAAAGAAAGATCATTGAAACAGGAGGAAAATAAATATTAGAATCAGGAAAATGTGAGGTGTCGATGGACATCTAACTTAGGCACCTCCACATGTGAATGTACCAACAGGTGGCTTCTCACATCAGAGCCACCTCAGACGGCTGTCATATCACACGTGCCCCAGTTTGATTGGTGAATAAACAGTGAGACGAAGAACAGGGTGCTTCTGAAAAAGAGCTACAAAAAATCCAAGAAAGAAAGTTTGTGAAGAAAGAAACAATGGCAAGGAAATTATTAATGGAATGAAAAATAAAGAGGGATTTTGAAAAAAATTTAAATATTCCATCACTCTGAGGAGTAACGACTTCCTACGAAGTCATCTTTCTCACTTTACTTTTCTTTCTCTGTGAGCTTTCTGAACTTTTCCTCCCTCCAAAATTTGTTTTCCTTTTGAGTGTGACTGTTTACTCTCAACCCTATCAACTATGAAAAAATATACCCAAATAAAAAAAAAGATTACTCATTTCTTTGAGATTTCTGGGTGTCATTACATTATTCATATATAGGTACACTGAGAAAAGACAAGAAAATTATTTTTTAAGTTTACTAATGAAGAGAGAAGCCCTACACTGACTGTTCTCCCTAGAATATAAGGAACACAAAGCTGAGTTAGTTTTCTTTAAACTACTATGTTAGTTATTGTGGTTAGTCAAAGAAAAGTGCTCTGTTACACAGTAAATTTGGCTTAAAGGACTAACTTAGTTCTCTGCAAGTACATAACAGAAAGAACATTGAACTTCGAGCCATGGTATCTCCACTCAGGAATAGATACATTGCTTTGGACAAGTCATTTAACTTCTAAGACAAAATGTCTTCATTTGAGAAATTACCTAATCTACCCATATGGATTCTGAGTCTCAAAACAAGTGACGTGGAAGTTCTTTACTAACCCCAAGTCCTACACACCATGAAGAGATATTCAAGTTCAAGTTATACAAGGTAAGTGAAACATATTTAAATTAAATGACATTTCCTATCTCTGTATAACTACTAATCTTCATCAAAGGAAGAAGTATTTTAAGGTATACATCATATAGGTATACCAAAAATCACCCTTAAAATAAATCCTAAAGCACTGGAAGCATTGGTTTATTGTCCTGACAGTGTGGGAGGTGCCTGACTCAAAACTGGAGACCCTGTTAGATTTTTAAAAGTTGAGGAAGGGAGAACTAATGAAAGACTTGTTAGGTGCTTAAAGAAGCCACCAGTTATTCTATTTAAGCCAGTTTCCTCTGCAAGCTACAGACGTGATTAGAAATCTCTTTGTGGCTTAATGCACATTTTCAAAGATTTTATTTATTTATTTTTAGAGAGAGAAGATGGGAAGGAAAATTAGAGAAAGAGAAACATCAGTGTGAGAGAGAAACATCATTTGTTTGCCTCTCATATGCATCCTGACCAGGGACAGAACCCCAACCCAGGCAGGCACCCCAACCAGGAATTGAACCAGTGAATCTTACACTTTGCTGGGTGACGCCCCACCAACTGAACCACACCTGCGGTCAGGTCATTACACATATTTAATACAAATGATTGGATGCAACAGTTAATGGGAGTTAACTAATCAAGAGAGTTTCTCCTCAAACACATTTGCCTTCATTGATAAAGGAATATTCTAAGTGCCAACCCAAGGGCTAGTGACTTAGCAGCTGTCTATTCGCGAGAACAGGAAGTGAACTAGGAGCACAGGTTCCTTCCCCTTCTTTGAAACTCACAACCAGGAAATGGTAAAATTTTCCAAAACATGACAAGTGATGATTCCCCTTAATGTTGATCTTACTCACTCCGCAGGTGGCCCAGGGGTCCATGACAGCTTTGTTCTGCTACCTTCCTCCCTCTGGAACCACCCAAAGGACATTAGGGGGAAATCAAGAGACAACAGTCAAAATAATCATTTCCCTCATTCGAGAAATCTTTTAACTAATTGAATGTCTGCCTTAACTCTTCATTTACATTTCTCAGTATATAGCAAAACAAAGTGTCATTATTTGCACAACCAAGATATTTCATACCATTATCAGGGACTCTCAATAAAATTTCCAGATACCACACAACCCACCTTCTACAGGCTGAACTGTGCCCCCCCCCAAATTTGTTGAGGTCCTAACACCCTCAGAATGTGAGTGTATTTGGGCATAGAATCTTAAAGAGGTAATTAGGGTGGGCTCTAATCCAATATGACCGGTGCACTTATCAGAAGGAGATGAGGACAGACACACACACAGGAAAGACCACATGAAGACACAGTGAGAAGACAGCCATCTACAGGGCAAGGAGAGAGGCCTCCGAAGCAATAACCCTGCCAACACCTTTTTCCGAGACTTCTAGCCTCCAGGACTGTGGGAAAATAAGCATGTGGTAATTAAGTCCCATGGTCTGTAGTAGCCTGTTATGGCGGCCCTGGCTGTCTAATATACTATCCATTTGCTTTTAGCCACAACAATGATCTGACAGCTCAGCTGCTTTACAGAGTTCTAGACATAGAAATCCCACACTATTCCAGAGTGCACACTTCTTGAAGACGGGCCCATTTCTGTGCTCACACAGGTGATGTTTATAGTCATCAAGTTAATCTGATGAAGAGAGAAAACCCATCGGGCTTTCCTTCCTCACTGCTCTCCTTGTTTTCAGCTTCAAAAGTATAGTCTGGCGTGATTTCCAACAACTCTGAGTTTCCCTCTTCTAATTATGTTCCCTGAAGACTCAAATTCAAATAAATTGTAGGCATGTGCTTATCCATGAAAAGTTCTCTAACTTAGAGGTATTCTAAGACGTAGTGTGGTTTTGTCTCTTAATTTGGCTTTCCAGTGTGACACCTATGAGATGACATTCCAATTCCACACTGGACACAGGCATCTCTTATCCGAGACAAGCACATCACCTTCATTCTGAGCTTCACCTTCTCATTCCATTGACTGCAAAGCCAAAGAGCTGGGAAGATGCCTTTCCTCCGTTCCTCCAGAGGAAAGAAATTAATTTTCTCATCACGTTAATAGACCAGGTTTATGGCTTTCTGACTTCTGAGTCACACATTAGAAGACAGACTAAAGATGTTAAAATCAGTTTTGATTATGGTTGTCGTTTAGATATTTAGGAAATAGCACTTCATTTTATCATTTATCTACTTTAAGCAAGGAATATCAGAAATTATATGTGTAATAATATGATATTTACCTCAGCAGAGTTTATTAGAATGGCATTCAACAAATTTTATGCAGTAATTGCAATTAAATTACTTCCAATTACAATCAAGGGCAAGAAACATTTTCTCAGACTTCAGCATCCTGGTGGCAGGTGTCTTCAACTCTGGACTATTCCATGGATTTTAAAGATGCATTAGATTAAATCATCAGTTACAGCTAGGAGCTTATTTTATCTTTCTTTGTTGAATGAAAGTCATACACATACCCTAGAATGAGGCCCTTTGTTTTCCTGCTTACTTTATGGGAGATGGTGTTTGTCATTAGCATGTTGTATTTTAAATACTTTGTTCAGCTTTTAGCATGTTACAAAGGGGAAAAAAGCCTATAATCCATTGAGGGATCTATTTCTAAAAAATACCACCGTGGCATCAAAGAAATTTGCTGTGCTTGTTTGGATACCTTCTAACTCCAATGCAATGATCTTTGCCGACAAGAAGTCAGAAAACAGTGATAGTTATAAACATAGATAGTTATTAAACAAAAGCAGACAGTGAGAGGTCACTGGGGCACTGAGGGAGTAATTTCCTCTTTGTGTGTTTTTGTTTATTACTGACCATAGAATAAATGGTTCAATCCTTCTCTAAATATCACAGAGTCGATACATACTTATTCCCAGGAAGACAAATCTGTGCCTTGTTTAGCTCTAGGTATAATGTATCTGTTGGGAATTAAAAATGTGTTGACACTCTTTTTGGGGAGAAACAAGGAGAGAATGTTTACTGTGACTTTTAGCTTCATATTTCCTTTTGCCAGTTGCCAACCAGGTCATTTCTTCACAGCCTCCACTGGGAGGGCTGGAATTAAAAGCTTCATGTACGTGTGCCTTTCCTAAATTAACAGCTCTTACTCTCGTTTTCTTCAGCATTTTTTCCGTAATGTGTATCAATCAAGGCTCTTCCTGTCACTGGCTGCTTTCTGGCGAAAGCTATTGCCATCTGGCCTCACTTCAACTTGTAAAGGGCGGTTTCAAAGTCCATGAAGTACTGGAAACCTTAGGAAAAAACGGGAGATTAATGTTAGAGTTCTCCTACTGTCTTGCACAGTGGCTGCCATGAGGAAATTTATGACTGCGATAGCTTCTACTGTGTTGAAAGGAATCCACAAATGCGTCTTGACTTTACATGATGCCAGACACTAGCATTAATCAAAATTTGATAGTCTGTTATCAACACAGCAAGGGTATCACCCAGAGGATAAAACCAGTTAAAAACAAGCCATGACCTCTACAACCTTGGGTAAATCGCTCTTCTTCCATAAACCTCTATTTCTTAACCTCTCTAAAGTTCCACTCCAGCAGAGGAGGCTAAGATTCTATGACTTGTACAGAAATATTTAATTTCTATGTATAAACATTAACGTTGGTGTTTGAATTCTCGAAGCTGCCCTCTCTGTACTTGGTAGGAAGGAGGTGCTAGTCGATCTGATCAAAACTAGTCACTGCCTGGGAACAAGAAACAGCCAGATGTGCAGCAGGGCCTGGCCTGCCAGAGTTCTTAAACCGAGACTTTACAACCAAAAGCACCCCTTGGAATGTTTTAACGTACATACCAGATGCATAAGCATATAGCCGAAATTTACCAAGCATTCAAATTAAGCATATACAACTCATTACAGATCTCTTATACAACCATACCTACAATCAAACTACGCATATGTGAGTTTCATTTAGGTTTCTCATGCTCCGCCCCAACTCGGAATTAGAAACAGAGTTGATGCGGGTCTCCGTTCAGCTCTGCGCTGTGCGCACAGGAGTCCCGTCCAGGTGAGGGTCGGGGTCAGTCACTGAGCGCTTCTTCCTGCCTAAGACACAAGCACAATGTTTCTGTCATTGAACCAGTTAACAGACATGCAGATTTAAAAAAAAAAAAAAAACATGAAGAGCAATAAAGTGGATCTGACCTGCCATTTATAAAAACATGTGTCCTGGAAGACACACACAGCCCTTATATTTGGGAAGCATAAGTAAGCTTCAGAGATCCAAATTGCCAAAGAGTTTAGAATAGCCTGAAACAATGCTATGAGTTTTGCAACACCCTTTCCAGACTCTGGTCTTCATGACAACATTTGCTGCACCCTCCACTGTCACCCCCCGTGGAAAAGGCTATGGGCCCACTTCAGAGACAGAGTGGGTCTGGTTCCAGACCACCGTGGTGAAGCAAGTATCTCTGTAAAATGAGTCATCACCTTGTTGCTGGTGCAGGGCCTTGCCTTCAGTTTGAAAACCAAGAGGTATGACTGTATTTACTTTCTTCTCTGGAACCTCAGTGTTGCTTTTGGTGGGAAGAGCTGTCCAAAAAGACAATCTCCCCGTTCCAGGAAATGAATTCTCCTTCACTACCCCTTCTTGGTCACAGTTCCTTCTAATGACTTCTTTAAAGCTTGATTATTGAGAACCCGTGCGGCAAAGTACCCTACCCACCTGTGACACAGAGCAACCAGGTGGCTGCCTGCAGCTTCATAGACCCTTCTGGACGGTGTCTTACTTCAGGCACCTGTGCCCACCTGTCAGAGAGTGTCTCATCCGACCAAAGGAGAGAGCATGGGGCAGACTGCAAATGTCAGCAGTTAACACCTAGTTCACTACAAACCCCAGATCTCAGGAACGGTGAGGTAAATACTCCAACCTTCACGCCTCCGTATTGGATCATTCTGAAGTGTTTGTTCCACAGTCATTCAGAAGATCCCCCCAGGGATTGGATCTTTTCCCCTCAGCAGCAGCCCCAATAATTAACATATTATTTGTTTAAATATTCTTCTCTTCCCTGTCTCATTTCCCAGGGCTTTCTGCCTCTCTCTCTCTCTCTCTCTCTCTCTCTCTCTCTCTCTCTCTCTCTCTTCCCTTCTCTCCCCTCTTCCTTAGATTACCTCATCTTTTTCTGAGATCCACTGTGGGATATCAGGTATCAAGACTGAGTGATACGAAGTGACTGCGGGAGCACTTTGGTCAACTGAAGTTAAGACTGTCAGTTCTGAGTAGAGGAGTTAGACAGGAAAAACCTGGAGCCAGGAGCTAATTTAAGCAAATGAGTGACAGCCATTCTTAAAATCTGCATATTATAAACTAATGATACCTCTACAGAATTACCATAAAGTCTTAGATGAAAGTGGGTCACAAAACTGGATTTTTCCCAGAAGGTCAAGTCGCACCAGGGAAACTGTGTCTTATTTTACTTTTTCAAGGATGTTAAAGCCCAGCTTCATGGCCATCTCTCCACCCAACAGGGCAAGGTGACTTCTGGGTTTAAGGAGTAGATCTAGAATCTAGATCTCCTGATATCCTGAGCAAGGCATGTTGTTAACTTACCAGGAAACATCTGAGGACTTCAAAATGAAAACACACACATCTGTCACATCTTAGGTACTTAGGCACATATTTGATGATTGAATGAAATGAAATGACCAAAAAACAAAACCACTAGCATTCTTTTTCGAGTCTTCTCATTCACATGAAAAAAATTTAGCTTATACTGCTTAATGTTTCTTATGTTTCTGTTATTGTTGAGTTTCAAAAATAATAAAATGAAGATCCTAATTTCACAAGAATGGAATCAACACATCAACTCTGCCGATTACATCATGGGTTTATTCCATCTCCCCAAGACTTGCATTCTTTCTATTGAGTTTGATGTGCCAGGTTCCAACATTGGGAATTGCATCAAGACAAATATTTTTTAAATAAAGTAACTATTGTTAGTTTCAAGTATGATTGTCTCAAATATAAACAACTACACAAATTTGAAACATGTTGGATGAAATAGGAGGAGGAAAACAGAGGATAAAGAAAAGTAAAAATAGAAGCATACACATAAGGACACAGTCTAGGAAGAGGAGGATTTTTTTTCTGAAATTATATGAAGCCAGTGAAAAAGATACCATTTGGAATATAGAATTGTGCAATTTTAGTCAATATAACAGGCAATCAAAATGGTTCAGGGGGCCTGAAATGTTTGGAACATGAGGACAAGTATTGGCCCATTCAATACCTTAGAGAAAAGAAAACTATGGGAAAATTTCTCCAGGGGTATATGCATGCGCCAAGTTCTTCACTCACATACTTGTGTATGGGGCCTAACTCTGCACTTGGATATTTGAGGCCACGCTGCGTTCTGCACACTTAGTGTTTGTATGAAACAGGAGTTCAGCATATGGCCAACTGGAGCTTGCATGGCAATGTAGCTTCTGTTAGCATTAAACTGCTCATTAGAATGCAATGGAACTTTCTTAAAGGAAAACAACATTAATGACTTTAAGCCATTTGCAAGGCATTTTAAAAGTTGGAATTCAAAATAAGATTGAACGACATAAAGCAAATACAAGCATAATCCAACACCCCTATCCATCAAGTTCTTCTCTCAGAGCAGATGATGTAGCCAAACCTAAAAAGTATAAACCCATTAGCAGGCAGTAATGTGTTTCTGAGAAGCAAACCAGAGGAAGACCTAAGGACTCACCACTTTTACCATCAGCATCTTCCAGATGCAGAGAGAGAGAAAGAAGCTTCTGAGTGGGTTCCCTGCACCTCTCTGTACCTCCATTAAACCAACATCTCCCTCTTATGCTGTGAATCATGTTTTCTTCCTCATGTTTACCGGGCCACTATCTTCAAAGTACAGAACAGAGAAACAAGCTCTCATTTCATAATTCAAAAGGCTTTGAAAAGAAAGCAAATTGCCTCTGCGAACAAATGGGGGCAATCACTGTGTTTTCAATACTACAACTTCTTAAATGGGTGGATGTGGTGTTTCAAGTTACTCCACACCCATGGTCTCTTTCCTCTTCTTCAAATATTTGGTGCACTTGACATTAATCTATATGTATATACATATCTGCTTGTGGGAGTTTTTTGGATCTTCCAGGTCTCTTCTTTCTCATCAAACAATTTGATTTGACAACTATGGAATATGCAGCAAGTGCTAAGCAGAAAAGGAGGAAAGCAATTAGCTTTAGCCCAAGTTCATTTGGGTTGGCATGAAACATAATGAAAAAAGACAAGATGCTGAGATAGATAGAGAGAGAGAGAGAGAGAGATGTTAGACTTGAATGAAAAAATGAAAACTAGAGAGACAACTGAAACATATTAAGGATGAAGGGTCTTTACCTGTCTTCTTTAAAAAAAAATAAGAACATGATTCCGTGAAACAGAAATGTACCCCACACACAGTGTACCAGGGGAATCATTTTCTTTGGCTGAACCAAGTGGTCTGACTATAAATGGACAGAGTGTGAAATCAGAACAGAAGTTTAGGTCAAGGTGTTTACTGAAGAGCAGAACAGGGGAAAGACAATTGTCCATCGGAGAGCAATAAAACAAAACACCCTTAACTTCGGAAGCTAAAGAAGGCTAGCATACTCACTAAGAACATGGTCAACAAAGCCCATAGCCAGAGGGGGAAAATTACCGAAGGAGTGCTACGCTGCTACACAAGCCACAGAAAAGCTAGACTATTTACTCAAGGGAAAGGGTTTAAGAGGGTCCACAGAAAAAGCAGTGGGAACAAAGAAACACAGTCATCGAATATGCCAAGAGAAATAAGCGGTAGCAACAACATTTTAAAACCTTAATTTATGGGGAAAAGAAAAAATGTATCCGTCTCAGCCAAGAAAAATAATAGCTCTGCATATCTCCAGCTATTGCATTTTTGCATTCCTGAATACATGTCTGTGGTCTATGATTCCCAAGTCCTTTTGTGAGCCTGAACACTGACCTCCCGGAACGTCTCACTGAGCCAGTTCTCTCCTCCCCACATGGGGAGGAGGCATTTCCTACCCTGACTCAGCTGGTGCACTCCGTCACATCCCAGAGTCAGCCTAGACTGGGAGGACCTCAAAGCTCTCTGAGAACTTGGGGGCTTTTTCCTGATTGCCAACAGGCACGTCCTCTGAATTCTTAGGATGGGAAGGGAGATCCGGAAGGGAGTGAACTGTTTGGCTGTTCTTTGACCTTTATCATAACAGAAAAACCTGAAAATAAAATGAGAGCTCCAGAGGGGATGCTTCAACTTTGTCCGAAGACTTTCATCTCATTTATTAATAATCAAAAATAAACTCAGCAAAGTTGATTATAGGTTAACAAATACTAATGCTGGCTGGTGAGAACATAGATGTTTTTGTAAATTATTATACCTTTTATTTTTCTAAATACTTAGGATTTTTATAGAAAAATTAGTGAAAAGTAAAGTCAGATTAATTGGAGATTGTACAGTGCAAAACTTAACAAAGAATGCCTGTTGTCGATGCCAGAGAGAATCACAAAATTTAGGGGGGGAAATGCACAGAATTTCAGAATTGCCTGCTCTGTAACACCAATGAGTTTCTGCTACAGCTATAAATCACCCGCATGTGGGGGCATTTTTGATACAAATACTGCTCCTGTTCGGGGCTCACTCCAGGCCAAGTAAAAACTGGGAATCAATAAGTTCAGGGCCCAGACATCTGTATTTTTTAAATGCTTCTCTGATGGTTCAAAGGTGTAGCCAGCATTGAGAGCAACTCACAATTCTTGGGACATTATCCTCTGCTCGCCCGGCATGAAACAGAGAGGGTGTGACAACAGAGAGAGCACCGGACTGTCAACCGGGGGATCTGGGGTCTAGACTCAAGTTTATTACAGGGTAACCTTAAACTCTTTGGAGTTCAATCCCTTTGGAACACACTTCCCTCTTCTAGAATATGAAAACACTGGTCTTTTCCTCATTCTAAGTTTCCATTAATTAAACATAAAAAGAAGAAGACAATTTTGCATTGATGTGTTCATTGGAGATGTTTTCTGTAACAGTATTTTCAGTAGAATAATGGAGTATACATTCCATTATTAATTCCTTAACTTATCAACAACTCCTACATATGGCTAATTCGGGAGGATCCTTTTAAGCCACTCTTGGAAAACGGGACAATGGAGGTAGGGAGAAGGGACGCAACCAGGCCACCAATGTGGGTTCTAAGTGGGTGATAGCAGATAACTAGACCACTGTCAAACCCACCCGGGATCACAAACAATCATCCCTTCTATTCTGGCAAAAACAAGCAAGGCACTTGTCCTCCAAAACCTAGAGACCTGAGCAGAGTATCACAAACAGGAATTGGGCATAAGGGAATGTGACAAGGACTTGGATACCTGACCCAGGCCACGTGGTAGGACTCAAGAATAAGGCAGAGAGTAGCCCAGCAACGAGCCCAGCACAACATGAAGCAGAGCTAGCAGAAAGGGCGAGTGGCTGCTGATTTACCTGGGTGTAGACTGAGGACCACTAATTGCCTTCTAAAGTGAGTACTGCAGACTGGGACTTCACTGGCAGTTGAGGTTAAGAGGTCTCTCCTAAGGAGATGGCAAGATGAAAGGACAAACAGCCAAGGTGTTACAAAAAGCAGCTGAGAATTAACTTTGGTGGGTTTTCCTATTTTTAGAAAAAGTGAGAAAAATTAAAGTCAAGCCAGTATCTAGAAAAAAGTATCTATAATTGCATATGTAAGAGTACCATAAATAAATGTTGAAAAAAAAGCTGGAGATAGAAAATAATAAAAAAGCCAAATGATTGAAAAGAGAAAAACATATGAAAAAATCAGAGGAAGAGAGACAAAACTAGAAAAAAAGATGAGAAAGCAAGAGAGGAGCCAGTAATTCCCTCCCATACAACTTCTTGTCCCTGAAACCTGACTCTGTCCCTTCAAAATTTGTCCCTCTGGCTTCTGCTTTGATACTTTTGTTTCTACCTTCCTTGCTCCATGGACAAAAAAGATCTCTTCAGGCTGTATCTTCTGTAATTTCCCTCCTTGTTACCCTTCCCCACATACTGCCCTTCACTAATACCAGCATACATACCTCTAAAACTAGTTTTGATGCTTTCAGGCCACTTGTCCTTCTTCTTTACCCCTCCCTCCCTCCCTCCAGCCAGTTACAAACTCCTCATCTATCTGGCTGTCGAAGGAATTCCCAAGTTCCCAAGATCTCATGCAGTTCCAGTGCTGCTGGAGGGTCTGGGCTCCTTACGGCCCTGACCATGGTCCTCTCTCCATAGCAACCACCTTGGAAGATGTCTCTGTTACAGCAAATGAACCTAACTCTTTGGGAAAACAATTGTAGGACTCTCTGCAACACAAACTAGGTATAAAAGGGACACGTCCTCTGACCTGCCATTTAAGAAACAACCTCCTATAGCTTATTTTGTGATCACATTGTTTAATTACACAAGATAAATTTTGCAGTGAATTACTGTCTTTTGCATTGGTAAGGAACACAATGGTTTGGGCTTTGAGAGCAACACTTATGATTTTCAAGAGTAAGATATATTAGGAAAGCCCTCCTTAAGCTTCCAAAGAATGACTATGAGATTGAACAGGGACTTTCAGGTCACAGGCAGCGTCAGCCTCTCCTCATCTGCCAATTTCTGAGTGTAGATGTGGAATTGATGGGTGTGGAATGGATGTTTTTTCCATGAATCTTCATTTTTATAATAGTTTATAAAGCCTTTGACTGGTCCAGCATGTTAGCATGTCCCATTAATTCTTTCCTCAAGCCCAGAATCAACTATATAAAGGTCAGAAAGATTATACCATCTCAATATTTATTATTATTCATATTTTAATGTTATTTAATGAGTTTGAATAGTATGGGTGGGTCTGTGTGGTTGTTGCCTGGTGGTCATTAGAACGCATTTAAGCTTTTTACATTAGTTCTTATGTGAAAAAATCCAGCTGTGTAAGGCTATGAACTCTTTTCCTGGAATGTAAACCTGAAGTTTGACAGAGCCCTCCTGTACCCTGAATAATGGTGCTCTCCCCGTTCCACCCCTCTCTGTGAGCAAATCATCCCTCTTTCAGGGAACATGAAAATTTGTCCAAGTTTAGATGGTGATTTTGCTGACCTCTCCTTTGTAGGGGTTGAGCATGCTAACCTTGAAGCTCAAGTCCTTTCTCACCAGAACAGACTAGTTTTCCTTTATAGAGGAGGGGAAGCATCCCTTCCTTACTAAATTTAATCATAATTCCCCCCAAAAGAAATGTGTTTTCATTCTTCACCTCCATGATGGTTTACCTCTAGAACTTTATCATATGAAAGTAAAATAAAATTGATATTAGAGAGGCCCACAGATATGTCATTTTAGGAAAACTTGAAAAAGACCCAATAGAATAAACTGCATTTAAATCCAGATTTGAAATTCCCTAAAACCTTCCCAGCATTCCACACAATCTAGAAGACATAAAGAAAAAATTAAAACATCTACAGAAACGTTATACATACATATATAGGTAGATAGGTAAATAGATATTAGATAAATACACAGACATACAGTGCAAAAAGATAATCACAAACAGAAAAAGGTAGAATTGCCACCATGTCATTGGGGCTTTAACAAATTAATAAAAAAGAATGAACACCCAGTAGAAAAATTAATAAGTACTATCAATGGGTAGTTCACAGAAAATTAAATACAAATAGCTATTCAATATATAAAAGTGTTTAATTTCATATACAGTTATATATGAAATTATATTATATATGAAATATGTTTAATTAAATATACACAAATTATAACAACAGGATTTTTTATTTTCTCAATTATAAAATGAAATGTTTTTAAAATTAAAAGTTTAATTAAAGTTTACTAAGTCTGACAGTGTTGAGAAAAATGCTTTCTTGTCAGTTGTTGGGGAACATAGAAAATAGTGCAAAATTTGGGGAGGACAGTTTGACAATATCTATCAAAATTTTACACATACATGCATTTGACCCAACAAATCCAATGGATACAATCTCCTCAATAAACGAATCTAAGTACAACAAAAAACTGGAAACAATATTAATTTACACCAAGAAATTATGATATCTCCATACAGTGGAATATTGAGCAGCTGTTAGAAAATGAGTTGGATTCATATATGTTGTTTTGGAAGAATCTCTTTAGATCAAAACACAAAGAATATATACGATATAATATCATTTGTGTAAACAAAGAAAAGAGCAAGCATAAAGAGAAGTTTAAGTGTATACATAAATATAGTTGTAAATGTTCACTTGCATTTGCATAAACCTTTTCTGGAAGGATAGGCTAGGAACAGTTAAGATTGTTACAAGGCTCCTTCCATCTAAGCTACTGTTTTTCTTTGGTGTTTGGTGAGCTTCAAGTTAAAGAAGGCTTTCCTTGGCTTTTCTGGGTGAATTTGCTATTTCACGAGCCCAGAGATGGGGGTAGAATAACTAGAAAACCCACACACACTTTCATTGTTTCTGCTCTTTGCCTAGGGGGGAACCATTATAGTTTGCACAAGTTGTCTTTCTGTCCTTTTCCACGTTCATTTCCATTGTGACCAACTCTTTAAAGGCCATAAGGACCCCATATGTCAGTGTCACTCATTAAGCCTCAGATGCTGCAGTAGCTACTGTCATCACGGGACGAAAAGGCTCCCCCAGTGACTTAGAGCTTGGCGGTGCAGAAGTCATGAGTGCTCCTGCCCGCCATGCCGGGCCTGCACGGAGACACAGCACCGTAAGGAGGACCCATCACTAGATGCAGTCGCTCTGTCACATAAATCATGTGAAATCCCAGCCTCTGCGATAGAAGCTAAAGTAAACAGACCAGAGAAGCTCCATTCGATATACATTTCAAAGCTTCTTCTGCAAATGTGAATTATTTCCTCTGTCCTAACCGATGACTCTTCTCATTTATTGGTTCCCTCCCCATCCCATTTCCATTACCCCCAGCCCCCTTCTAAGGTTATTTGTTTATTTGTTTGTTTTTGCCTATGTGAGTGAGTGAGATTCATAGGTGTGTGGATAAAATTAATAACTTTCCAAATGCAGCACTTTCTGTGGTTGCTAATACCCATTTTGGTGAGGAAAAGGCAGGTTTACATCGTGTTACATCTCTATTTTCAGATCTAGACTTCATTAATTTCCCATTCAGTAGTGTGGGAAAATAATAACTACCGTTACGTGCATTTTAGTGTATGTGCTACGAAAACACCAATGGATAAAAAATTCACTGAACTGAAATGGTGATGACTGAATCAAAAAAATTTTTAAGATTGTTTTCCAAAGACTTTACAGAGAAACATTCCTAAGAGGACTGAGAATTTTGCACAGCATTGATTTCACTGCACAAGTCTATTTTGGGTGCACATTGTCAACAAATCTCAGTGGCTAGTTCATTTCAAATGCACAGTTCGCATACTTCACATACTATGAAATAATGCCAAGAGAAATCCTAACCATGTCCATGACCTCAAGTCTTGGTCTACAGGAGAAGTCAAATTACAATGCAGATGTAGCGTGGTAGGGTTGAGTATATGGTTCTAGAAGTCTGGGGACCTGACTGTCATCTCAGCCTTGCTTTTCTCAGACAAACATTCTTGCCTTATCTGGACAATGAAGGAAATGGGCTTGATGGACTTTGAGGTCCCTCCCAGCCTTCCAAACGCATGAAGGTGGGCAGGAACATTCTTACTAAAATTCTTACTAAAATTTTCCCATAAAACATTTTTTTCAAGACACTGAATGATGACTATTTCCTCTGTTTCTGGATTCCCTTAACAAAAGAAAGGGACCTGTGTAATGAGTGTCTCACCTCCATCTAGAAATATAAGAAATTGTGCTATCAACATTTATACCTCTACTGCTATGTCTACCCAAAAGTAGACATCCATTCATTCATTCATCTACCAGTTCTCTCTCTCTCTCTCTCTCTATATATATATATATACATATATACATATATATATGAATATGATTACATGCATTTGGATAGCTTTAGCCTGAGGACTTTTAGAAGAGGCCAGATGCAGATTAGATTTTACACCAAGGAAGGTAAACCCTTGGCTCACTGGCTTTCACATTGTAGGGTGTCATTTCTGACTTCTCAACTCTTGATGGGTACCCACCTTTTCCTGAAGCCAATGAAAGTTCCCCCCCATACCTCCTGTGTGTCATTGCTGGTTGTGACACTCACTGTATTTACCTGATTTACTTCCCATAATCACACCTGAATATCTTTTATCTTGTTTCAGGAGTGAGGTGCTGCACACAGCTCAGACAGAAACACTCACATGCAATATGTTTTTGTATCATAGCTTGTCATACCCAAAATCTTGACTATCGTGATGCAAAACATAATTTATTTTCTGGAAAATGCATTTTTCTCCGTTTGTCATTTCATCCCATGTTCTCACTGTTACAGTTGAGTTCAGACAAGAACTGAAGTTGGGGGAGGGTGAATTCCTTCAGTTCTTTAAATCCACGCATCCACATCTCCTGTTCATGGGAAAGAGCAGGTGCTTTGGGACCAAGCAGAACTAAGTTAGGATCCTCACCCTGGCATTTGCTGACTATGGGAACTGGGGTAACTACCCAGCCTCTCTCAGCCTGTGTTTTCTCATCTGTAAAGTACTAAAAATAGATTTACTTTACGCTTAAATAAGATACTTTGGGTAAACAGCTTCAACCAATCCTCAGTAAATATTAGGTACTATTATTATTGCCATTTTCATCCCGTGTTAATTTTTTACCATTTTTGCCTAGTCACGCACTATACCATTTGCTACTGGACCCTTCCCATATCTCCATAACCTCTCTGCTTCAATGCCCTCTGGTCTGATTGCCAGCTTTCTACGGCCACCAGAGCCTGCGTTGCCCACCCATATAGCAAGTCAAAAATGACAGGAAGCAATCCTCAGCAAGAACAGATGGGGGTTGGTGTAAAAATACCTCGGTTTCCTCGCTCTTTGGGTAGGATCTCTCTGAAGTGTATGTCCTCTCCACACTGGCTCTCTGAAATGCCCCAGAGGGATTAAGCGCCAAAGGCCAACAGCAGTTAGCAACCCACCCTTCTCTGTCTGCCTTTCTTTGTCCCCTGTCTCCCCCATTCACCTCCCAAAACAACCAATTCCTCTGACCCCTTGTCTTATACATAAGCTGTTTCTGAGGGAACCCAAACTAAGGTACAAACTAATGGTACCACATGGGACAGAATTATGTTGTATGGTTTTGGAAATCTCAGTTACTGACTGGGTCATAGTCAGAATTTGGCAGGTGGGCAGGGATGGGAAGGTTGGCAAGAACTGGACCCAGAATCTAAAGACTTGGGTCTGACTAGCTCTGTCATTTACTGGCTGATGGAAATAAGCACCTCTTGTGACTGTTATCGGTTTATCCTGCTCAATTTAAAATGAGGATAAAATGGCCGCCGTGCTGCAAAGGGGTGTTGTGAGGATCCAATGAGAAGACAACCTTTAAGGTGCCGACCACTGTGCTGACTCAGGAAAGAGTTCGTGGGGATTGATTGAATGAAGAATTGGGTGACACAAATGAGTGAACGAAAAATAAAACTTCTCAAGTGATGCAAAAAATAAAGTCTTCCAATGTACTCATGTGAAAGAAAACTTTCCTGATCTGCTCTTGGTTCCTACATCATTGCCAACTTTCTCTCTATCATCACTCCTCTAACCTAAAAGAAACCACCATGTTTTCTCAGCAAGGGCCATGGCCAAACACCAACCACATCACACCACATCAAATAGCCAGATGAAAATAGTAAGTTCTGCTTTCTTTGGATTCCAAAAATTCAAAGGTTTGATACCTGATAGACAAACTACTTGACTCTTTGAAGTGATTGACTTTTATTTAGATATTCAGCATTATAAAACATGTAATAAGTATGAGTTTGTTTCCCAACACACAGGTGTCAGATGTAGCACAACTTTTTACAATCCATGGCGGAGTGGAGACTCCATCAACTGTATTTATCTCTCTGGGCCCATTTAGCAGGAGTGACATTTGGGGGGGGGCTGCCAAGGTAAAAACACCTGGAGACCTCTTCCTCAGCTTCCAGGGGTCCAATCAGCGGTGCTACTTCCCAGAACACATGTGAAATCAGGACTCAGAAACCAACCTTAGAGAGCCCACAAGCCTCTCTTCCTGGTTCTTCCCCCTCCTTCAAGCAATCTAACTGCAAATCTCCATTCTCTCAGTGCAAAAGAGTTTCTTTCATCTGACAAAGTCATGGCTACCTTCTTGACTCAGAAAAGGGGGAAAATACCTCTCTTTGGTCAACAATGAACCAGCAGCAAAAATCAAACAAGAGGTTCATTTTTCCATCAGAAAATTTTTCCTTGTATACATAGCTTGGCTTATTACATCATAGCTCTGCTTCTCCCCTCCTAATAGTGGTGGCAGAGAAGATGGAGACAGATGCTGATATGTACCAAAAAAAATTAAGTCACAGGAAGCAAAATGAACTGAGAGGCACTTTGTATTTATCTAATTTATTTGCTTGGATACATGACTTGTGGTTGCCACAGACTGTTCATGGTAGGCAAAAAAACTGTATCAAAATCATCAAAATGCCAGAAGACCCAACTTAGACAATGAACAAAAACTGGAGAAATATAAAGACTTGGTGAGTGGAACAGCAACAAAATTCTTGCAGCAAGAACTCTCTGGTCTATGAAACATCCCACCAGTGTGACTCTTTGCATCTCTTCATCAAAGCCAAACTTCCCAGAGAAAGGCACTAATTGGCCAAATCCAGGTCATTTGTCTTCCTTCAGCTCCATTACCACAGGAAAGGGAAGCAGACCCTTCCCAGATAAATTGACCCCAAGGAGGAATTTCACCCAAATGATGAATGGGCATCAATGTAAAAAGGGGGAGGTTGAATGATGGACAAAATTCTGTCATTGACACCAATTATTGATCTTTGCTAAGTCTCTTCCTTTCTCCATCTCAGTTTCATCATCTGTAGACGAGAAGATTTGACTCAATAATATTTAAGACCTCTTTCAGCCCTCAAAAATTCTGCCACCCACTATCCTATCTCTTCCTCTGACAGTTAGCTATACCTCTGGGGGCTAGCATTGGAGAGAGCTTATAGATGGATAGCATCTAACCAGAGGTGAGAACACTGCAAATGTTGAGTAAGCTTAAGCTCATCATAAAGAACAAAATAGTCTGACTTTCCACTGTCATTCCTCCCTCTTTATCTATATATTCTCAAGAGTCATCATTTATTTTGTTCTATCACAAGAAAAAATGCATTTCCTGCTTTCTTTCGAATGGGTTCTCCATGCTGATTCTGTTCTTAGATCCTTTTTAGACCCAAAACACTTGTTTCTCTGGACCAAAATCATCTTCCTGAACTTTTCACCAAATTCTTCACTTCACAGCCTTATGCACAGAAGCACCCATCTAACCAAACCTAGAAAGCTCACAATTTATTACTAAACTACAGCATAATTATTTCCAGCTGTCATGTACTTTCTTCTTTAAAGAGCTAAAATGATTGTTTCATGTCAATCATTTCATTAATTTTAGGCTTATAGTTTTTCAAGTATGCCTTTTCTGTTTTGTTTACTTCTTTTTCATTCTGGATAAAAATTGTTCTGTCATTACCAATGACTAAAATTAAGTGATTTTGATTGTTTCTATTTTTTTTAGCAAGGGCTTCAGTTACTTTTCTGTACTTATTCTCCATTCAACCCTCTCCAGCTCCCCTGTCATTCCCATCAGAAAACAGGACAAATTTCATGCAGCAACATTTTTACTGATATGTCCCCTAGAGCAAGGGACATAAAGGAAAAAATAAACAAATGGGATCTCATCAAAATAAAAAGTTTCTGCATGGCTACAGAAAACAGTATTAAAATAAAAAAGGAACCAACATTATGGGAAAACATATTTGCCAATGATACCTCAGACAAAGGTTTAATCTCCAACATATACAAAGAACTCACATGGCTCCACTCTAAGAAGACAAGCAACCCAATTAAAAAGTGGGCAAAGGACTTGAACAGACACTTCTCCAAGGAGGACATACAGAGGATCCAGAGACACATGAAAAGATGCTCAATATCACTAGCTATCAGAGAGATGCAAATTAAAACCACAATGAGATACTACTTTACATTGGTCAGAATGGCCATCATAAACAAAGCAACAAACAACAAATATTGGAGAGGTTGTGGGAAAAAGAGGACACTAGTTCACTGTTGGTGGGATTGCAGACTGGTACAACCATTATGGAAAGGAGTATGGAATTTTCTAAGAAAACTAAAAATGGACCTGCCTTATGACCCAGCAATTCCATTGCTGGGACTATATTCTGAGAACCCTAAAACACCAATCCAAAAGAACCTATGCACCCCAGTGTTCATAGCAGCACAATTTACAATAGCCAAGAGCTGGAAGCAACCTAGGTGACCATTAGTAAATGAATGGATCAAAAAACTATGGTACATTTACACAATGGAATTCTACGCAGCAGAAAGAAAGAAGGAGCTCCTGCTCTTTGCAAGAGCATGCATGGAACTGGAAAGCATTATGCTGAATGAAATAAGCCAGGCGGTGAAAGACAAATACCATATGATCTCACCTTTAACAGGAAGCTAAACAACAAACAAACGAGCAAGCAAAATAGAACCAAAGACACTGAAATAGAGAACAGGCTCACAGGGACCAGAGGGGAGAGAGGAGAGAATTTCAGGGGAAAAGGGGAAGGATTCACAGAAACAAGTATAAAGGACACATGGACAAAAACTAAGGGGGGTAGAAATGGGAGGGAGGTGGGGAGCACTGGAGGGGGTGGGCTGGGATGGGAATAAAATACAGAAAACTGTACTTGAACAATAATTAAATTTAAAAAATGCTTTAAAAAAAAATAGGACAATTGCTCCGTAATGACTAGTCTTTCCAATCTTTGCACGGGTCTCCTGACATTCTCCAGTGTGTTATGCACACACTATTTTTGTTAAGTCCCACATTCTTCTTTTTTCCAGAAGGATTGCAGTTCTCTGAGTTTTAATTATGGTGTCTTAAAAGATTCTTCAGCTGCTTTCATGCCTGTGAATTGTATACTTCTTATTGCACCTTATTCACTAGATTTCATAATTCCCCAAATCTGACTTTCTTGAAATTGGATACTTTTGTATAGCTGCATTGTTAGAGCCTACATCTTATTATTCTCAATGTGAGTCATCTGTGGGCATTAAAACCCTTTTCCTTGCCTGTCCACTATCTTCAAAGAATTATTGTTTTTCAGTTCCCCCTCTACTGCAAAAAAGCTGTATACATTATTTCTTTCCAGCAATTTAGACTCTAAAGGTAATCCAAATTCTAACATCATTAAATAAAAATATTTTTTATTTAAAATCAAAATGCTGTAATAATTCTCATTTTTCAGTTTATCCCTCAGTAGAGTAAACACTTTTGTTAGAAGGATCAGGCCAGAATTACCTAGGACAGTGCCAAACTTTGTTTTCAACCTTCAGTGATCAATTTCTTCATGAGACACATCTTGTTTAGAAAAGGGGAAATATCATCTATGATCCCAATCTATAATTAGTTGAAAAAAATGACAAAGAAAGTTAAGGTTCCAGACAAGATGGAAATATACATATTAAATGTACAAATGCCTACCTTTTTAAAAGATAAGTACAGAATTTGAACATGGAAGAATGGAGTTTAAAACCACTTCCTGGAACACACTTAGTTCTTGGAATTCTTTTTGGCTCAAATGTAGGGTTATTATCGTAAAAATCGTCACGTACTGCAACCCTGTACCAACTTCAAAGTGAAATATCAACAAAGACGATCACTCTTTGACATGAGGAAGAATATTTTGATGGGGGCGAGGCAAATAACATCTGAATTCTGGCTGGTTTGAGTAGAAAGAGAACTAGTAATTGAGGAAAAGGGTTTAACCGAAAGGATTTGAGTCCATTTGATTAAAAGTATTTTTAAGTGTCTCACATAAGCATCCCGAACACTAGCGTTTTTGAGGTTTATCCATCACTAGTCATTTTCCAATTAACTGTACATCCTAATACCCCCTGATGCTAGTCCACTGGCTTCAATGACTGATAATTTTGCTTCTTTTCAGAACAGACATTTAAAGCTGAAGCCCCAGGACTGTGATTACTGCCATTTTGTGGGTTTGGGTTTGCCATTCTGCTTCTTCAGAGGCTGTTCCTTTCTCCCAAGTCATCATTTCATCCTCAGGGAGCTTCCACCAGGTAAATCTGGGTGCAGCTCTGTAGATCCACCGGCCGGGCTTTTCTCAAAAACTGAAAATTCAGTATCATACTAGCTCAGTTAATTTCCCTCTTTAAAGGAAGTTATTAGCATAAGGACACATGTGAAATAATTATTCACTGCCCTATTTGCATCCACATGTTTAAAATGGTACACACATGTTTAGTGACCAAAAGGAAAGAACTACAAACACAACAGGAATGAATTTTAAGAAACGATGTTGAATCAAACAAACAGGGAATGAGGAATAGTCTATTTAAAAGGGGGTGGGAGAAGTATGCATTACAAAAACATTATGATGTAAAAAAAGAAGAAAAGGTAAGGAAATATTTCAGAATAAAGGAAGCCAAAGAGACCTGACAACTAAGAGCAACAACAGGCTAGGCCCTGTGCTAGAGGGAACCTTGACTGGAAAGGGGAAAATGCTGTAAACAGCTATTAGGTCAACTAATACTAGGTGGATGGAGTATGGACAACACATTGTACCGTGTCAATGCGAATTTATAAAGTTGATCACTGCCCTGTGCTTACATGAGGAATATCTTTATTCTTAGAGAAAACACACACTAAGTATCTATGGATTAAAGTGCCACAATGTATAAAACTTACTCTCAAGTGGTTCAGAAAAATTATGTATACATGGGGAAAGAGAGCATGCAAAAATAATAAAGCAAGTGAGGCGTATCTGAATAAAAGGTAAAATATCTGTACTATTTTATTTTTGTAATTTAAAAACATTTCTTCTTCTTTTTTTTTTTTTTTGCCCCGGCTGGTGTGGCTCAGTGGATTGAGTACGGGCCTGTGAGGCGGATGATCGAGGTTTGATTCCCAGTCAGGGCACTTGCCTGGGTAGCAGTCCAGTTCCCAGTAGGGGGCACATGAGAAGCAACCATACATTGATATTTCTCTCCCTCTTTCCTTCCCTTCCCCTCTAAAAATAAATGAATAAAATCTTTAAAAAAACATTTCATTTTTCCTTCCAATTGATAATTTACTATTGATCAAAATAAGCTAGATTGAACAGAATACATTCTGTGTGGTTCTATTTGCATTGTTTAAGCATGCACAGTCAGTAATAAAACTACAAAGAAAAGCAAGGAAACGAATGCCATAATAGGTATGTGGGTAGCACAATCCCATAATAAGATACAATAATAAGGTAATAGTTATGAATACCAGGGAGGGAGATTACTTGAGGAAGTGACCTGCTGGGGACTCTGGAGTGCTAGCAACATCGTATTTTACGTTCTACTTTGCATCTATTATGGGTGAGGATTGCCTGAATATTGTTTTATAATTATTAAGCAGAATATTTACATTTTATGAGCTTCTCTGTGTGTGTTTTCTAAAAGAAAGGAAAGGGGAAGGAAGGTGGGAGAGGGAAGTGAGAGGAAAGTGGAAGGAGGGAAAGGCCAGGAGGAAAGACTTCAAGGTACGATTTATTACTTGTCTTTATACTCTTACTAATGAGTGATTTGCTCCGCTATAATCATCCTTGTCAAGACTAAGAAGAAAATTACCCCTAAAGCTTCTTTTAGAGCAGACGCCCACTACTGCTTCCAGATGTCTGACTTAGCACAAGGCAGAGCTGAAGCACTGTCATATATCAGGAATCACTAGATGTGGTCCTGTCAAGTACAGAACAAGCAATTTCCAGGAGCATGATCTTTAAGGTCCAACTGCAGAACAGGAGAACATACAGGGCAACAGGTAGACATCAGCATGAAAAAGATAACACAAGAAACCATCCATAACCAAAGTCAGCACTCCTACATTTTAACCCTTTAGATCCTTTTGCTGAGACATAGAGCTGAATACACATGAAGGCATGCTGTATGGCTGTCTGGTGGTTGGAACCCACTACAAGGCTGCATAGTCAGTCATCTTTCATCCTCAGGTGCACCCAGGTCTCCCACACCCACCACACGATGCTCATGAGTACCTCACATGCAATGTCAATGTCCTCTTCCCACTTCACTTGTGGTTCCTTCCCCTCTTTGCCTGACCACCTCATTTTCTTCAGGTCTCAGCTGAAAGTTTCCTTCTTAGAGAAGACTTTGCTTACTCCCCAATCTAAGTCAAGTCTCCTTGTAATTCTCTTTTGTGGCATTTCATTCTTTTCCTTCATACCACTGAGCATAGCTTATAATGACATACTTACTTGTAGAACTATTTACTTTCCCACCAGCCCAGAGTCCTTGACAGCAGTCTAATCTCTAGTCAGCAATCTCTAGTTGTTTGCCCAGTTCCTAGCAGAGTATCTGGAACAGAGCATGCATTGGTTGTTGCTGACTCCTGAAAGAATGAACAAAGAAAGAACTCATTTATCAATCAACCCCTCTAACAGTTTCTACTCTCTTCCAACACTTAACACAATGACTAAATAATTGGCTAAATAATTTCATTAAAAATTATTTAGTAATCATAGTGGATTTTTAATAACATGAATAGAGTCACTTTATTGATTATTCTTTTCTGCTAGTTTGGAGTTCCAAGATAGATGGGCTCATTTTTCCTTTCTTGCTAATGATTGCCTTGGATCCACACATACCAGGAGCAAAGTGAAACTTTATAGAGTGAATAAAAATCTAGTTTCTTAAAGTGATTACACTTTTTAAAGATTATTTTAATAGATATGTCAACAAAATAAAAGTTATATATAATTTGCTCTATAGAGTGAGTGAGGCAGGGAAAATATCTAAACAAAACATAGTTTGCTGTTTGTTTTTTCTGAAAAATTACCAAAGAACACATATCTCCAACCCTTAAATGCCACTATTAGAGGAAATAGCAAGGGCATTGAGACGATACCTGGCGTAGAGACAGGAGACTGACCGGGGTTGTACTGATGACCAGATTGCTTTTCACACAGCTTCCTGAGCTTTGATTTCCTCACTACAAATTGAGGCCATTGGTGTTGACTTTTGAGGTCCATTATTTAGCTGTTGGAAAACATGGCAAGTTCAACAAGTTATTTAAGTGCTCTTAAAATATGAGGTTAAAACATTCTAACCAAGAATTGGCTTTCCTTTAAAAAGAAGATTAAAGGTAAGCATCATTTCTTACATCTTTGGGTGGGAAATCAACATTTGCCTACTAGAAGTTTATGCTTGCTCTTCAGTAGAAAGGAAGAACCCTACAGAGAAAGATTTGTCATTATTTTTCAGGTTTGTATACATAGGACTTGTTATGGAGGCAAACTGATACAACAGGTTAACTTATAATTCAGGTGTCAGTCTTATCACACTGACACATACAACCTAAAGGGTCTCAGCTGTATAATAACAAAAACCTACAGAGGATGTGGGACTGTTTCTGGAATTTGCTGTCTGACTGGCTCTGCTTATAGAACTAAATGAAGTAAAAGGTTCCAAAAAACCAAGTGCAGTCTTAAATTTTAATTTGTGCAAATGCATACAGAAACCATGAAATTAATCCATTCTTTATGGGTGGTGCCCAAATCCCTAAAATTTTCAGTAATATATGACCAATATTTCTTGAAACTGTATAAACACAACAATTGAATGACAGAGTTCTGTTTACTGACTAGTTTTAAAAATATTTCCTGCCTTTAATATTTATGGAGTTCTCTTAACCACTACTGGTTCACAAATTTAATTTGAAACCTATATTTTGGAAGCAAAAGAAATGTCAGATTTGAATCATTTGACAGATGTTAAGCAAGATTCAATGTGGTAGACAAAATATGGATTAAACAGATTGTATTTGAAGAATGAAAATCAGATTCTTCCTAAAAGATTTTTGAATTGCACTAGTCACTAGTTTACTCTTCATTGGGTGGTGCCAAAATCCCCAAATGTTAGATAATATATGACCTATATTTCTGGAAATGATATAAATACAACAGTTAGGTGACAGTGTTGTTTACTGACTAGTTTTGATAATATTTCCTGTGTTAAATTTAGATAATTAAAGACTTTTCTTAAGATACAATCTTCTCTATAAAGGAAAACAACATATTTGTTCTGGTCCTAAAAAAGACCTTCATATACAGTCAAGCCAAAGAGTGCTGGTTTGGGATTTCAAAAATTCAAAAATGCTGTGGACCAAACCATGCCCACTTGAGTTTACTATCTCCATGTAGAGATTACCTATAGTTACCACATGGGCATCAGTCTTGTCTCCCAACTCCAATATTTCAAAGGGGAAGGCACAATTCTCTAAAGAGGCAGTGTGTCTACTGGCCAAGCACTGGGCCAACTGCCTTGTAATGGTAGTTCTTGTTCCCCACTTGACATTCTGCGTCCCCATGGGAGCTCGCTTAGTCTGGCCATGTCTCAGTGTTTCATAGTAGTTGTATGACAACAACCACTTTCTTCTCTCTGGGACACAATGGAGAGAGTTTTAAACTCTCATAGGAAGACTTTTCATCTTACCAGTTGAGGCATCTTTTGATTTTGGTCATACTTTTTTTATTGTTGTTGAAGTTCAGTTGTCTCCATTTTCCCCCCACCACTCTCCCCAACCCCACCGACCCCCCGCCTCCCACCCTCAGTCCTACCTCCCTTTGGCTTTGTCCATGAAACCTTTATATGTCTTTTCTAAAAATACGAGTACATGGTTCATTTATCAACTAATGATAATAGTCTTATAATAATGTCAAGTCTGTAATATGTCAAGCAATAAACAAGGTGCTTTTAAAGACGTCATCTGAATTAACCCTCATACCCTTTGTGATTAAAGTAGGTATCATTCCTGCCAACTTATTACATGTGAAGAATCTAAATGACTTTCACAAGACCATACAGCTAGTTACAGTATAAACTGAATTCAAACCCAGGTCTGTCTATAGTACTCAAATTTTAGAGTTATTTCCACTACATCAGGATCATTAAGAGTTTATAATAAAATTCGAATTTACAAAAAACTTTCATGAAATTCTGGAAGATAAAAATTACTTGTTTATCTCTCATGCTTAACTACATAAAATTGATAATTAAAAATAACAAAACCAGGATTGTATTAGGTATGTGGTTAAATTCATATAATTAATATTACAAAGGACCCCCAAAAGACTGACTAAACATCAAATGAGTCAATTCAGTCAGGTGATTAAACATTAAGAAAGTCAAATTATTTATGATTTTCATTTTTAATTTTGCAAATCAAAACCACCAGTTGACTTGTCTATTCCCCTGTGAGTTACATGTGCGTAGAACGCACTCACAACCAGGGGCCGGATCTTCATGTTCTCGAAGGTAGCAATGCAATGGGGTAGCATGGGGCAGGGGGAAGGTCTGAAAACTATTTTCAGCATTTCAAAGAGTCTAATAAATATCAACTATGTCTCCCAAATAAAGCAGAACAGGCTAACTAACCACATTCCTAAGCTTTTGGTGAGAATTACTCCAACTCAGTGCAACCATACTAATCATCGCATATCATTGGGGAGGCTGAATGGGAGTTGCATGTGTCTTTGGTTAATAAAACAGTTTCAAAAATATAATGATTACTTAATGTCATAAAGATATATGTGCCAGAATAGTTATGTTTATTGCAGTATTATGGTTATGGTACCAAAAAGTGGGGAGGGGAGGAAAAACCAGATGCTCAACAATAAAGAAATAACTAAATAAATTATAACTTATCAGTGTGATGGAATACTATGAACCCAGAAAAAGGGCAGGTGCCATCTCAAGACATGTTTCAGAATGAAATGAGCAGGCCACAGAAAAACACATACTACATAGATACTATGTGCCTTTAGTCTTGCTTGGGTTAAGAAAATAGGGAGATGTGTGTGTATGTGGGTAGAGATATGCACACTCTCCAGGTACCTGCTGAGTACATTAACAGAAAAGAAAATGGAGAGAGGGCATCTGAACTGGCAACATCCAGGAAGGGGGAGAGGTCGGATTAGGACGGATAAACATGGTCTTTCACTTTCTACTCTAAACTTTTATATGGTTTCAATTTGGACAATGAGTATCAATTGTGTTGTAATTCTATTAGTTCTTTAATAAATGCAAAGGTTTTGTTTGTTTGTCTTGCAAACCTTTCCAAACGTGAACTCCACATGGAAACAGAAAGGGGGCCCACGCAGGTGCAGACGGGGTGACCTGCCAGCACAGATGTCCCCTTGCAGTGCACAAACATCACACACATGTCCAGTCTACCTGGGAGTGATGGACTCTTGAGACGTTTACAAAGAAAGCTCTGTGTCTCATCGCCAGAAATCGGTGCCATGCAATGACTCTTCTCTGCAGCCTTGAAAATGCTGCGGGCTGGTAGCTAAGCAGTGTAAACAAGTTGAAGGACCAACACGAAGACCCTTCAGGAATGCTGGCACCTTCCCGAGACTTGGAAGTAGTCCTGCTCCTAATTGGACACAGGTGTGCCTGAAAGGAAAGCTGCCGCGTAAGTCTACCCTGTGCAGAGCCGAACCAGCTATGCCATTCCCACTACAGGAAACACGGACCGTGGCCAGCTCCATCGGCCGTGGCTCTTAGCGGCTCACTGTCTGTCTGCCCTGCTCCACTCTGGCACAGCCGTTCAGCTCATAATGTGTGACTTGGTGTGTGCCAGGGGTACCCAAAAAGCACTGCTGGATGTTGACCATCCTCCCTTGAAAGACAAGACACGAGCTTTACGAGGCCTTGTAAAAATGCACTTCTGAGGGTGTTCCAGTGTGATTGGATTGCAGAGTGAGTTCAAAGTCAACTGCATGCTCAGTATCAAGAGAGAAGAGGGAGGCTTAGCTGGGGCTCTTGCCCCCTCTCTCACAGTCAATCCATGTTTCTCAATTTTTGTTGGAACGGCCCAGTTATTCATGCATTTTTGTGCTCTCCAGCCTAGGCTTTGCCAGGAGCTAGACAACTCTGAGTCTATGCCCATGTTAAGGTATTCAGTTGGAGGGGCAGATACCCATCCAATGGAGGACATGGAGGCTGCGGGGAGGGAACCATCTGAGGGAGGAAGGGGAAAGTACACCCAGGAGAATTTGCAACACATTTTGCCAAGCCCCGCCCTTCTCTGCTGCTATGGAACAGAGTGTGCAAGGCCTCTGCTCCCCCTTCTGACAAAGCAGGGATAATGGCACTGGGAGAGGTGGGTGCTGCAGGGAGAAGGTAAATGTGTGTGGCCAGAGGAAAAGGAGAGACCACGTGTGGGGGGCTCTTCTGAGTGAGAGGAAGACAACTGAGAAATAAACGCTGTGAGAAAAAAAAATGGATAAAGAAAGGCTGAGCGTCTTAAAAGGCAGGAACAAAAAGATATACCAGGTCAGGTCCCTATTGGTCCTCAGAGAGTGATGTCTTACCAATACCTTAACCTCTGGGTGCAATGAAAGAGCGCATTCAAAAGCCTTGAACAAAAGCGAAGGCACACCCCCAGCAGTCTTTGCTCCTTCTTTTAAAACTACTTAACAGAGATTATAACCAGCAGGTTGTCCTCTGAAAGCTGGTAGAGGATGGAGATTGGTGGAAACTGCATCAGGCTGCCAGCTTCTCCGAGAACATGTCCCTCTATGGCGGCTCTCTCTTCTCTGGCCCCGAGACTCCAGTCTGCAGTCTCAGGTCATGCCCTGGAGACCACCCTCTGTGATTTCCAGCCGTATGCTGTCCACTTGGACATCCTTTCCTGTATCCACCTGTCACCCCCCTCTTGAAGTCCCAGACTCGATGACCCTCCTTATTGAATCCAAAGCCTGTCCCTACCCATGCCCTGGGACCCACTCTCGCTTGCCCTGGTTTTCGCTGCCCCTTCTCGGTAGGACTCTCACCACACAACTACACCTCTGAGGCTCACAACCTGAAAACTTGCTCAACAGTCAAGTGTCGTCCCCACAAAAAATGTTTGTGATCTCGAGTCGGAAGGTACAGGTTTATTTCTGTCACTTGATATTATTTGTTATCTGACTTTTGTGCTGGAAGGCAAGGTTTGTGTTGCCAGAGAGCTGGCCTTAGACACCTCTACCTCCTGGATGCCTAGAGATGCACAGGCCCCACGCAGCTGCACTGAGCACTTGAACGTGGCCCCTTCAAATCAGGATGCAATGTAATCTTTGGAATTGGATTGCAAAGACTGCATAGACTGGTACAACCATTATGGAAAACAGCATGGAATTTTCTCAGAAAAATAAAAATCGACCTGCCTTTTGACCCAGCAATTCTAATGTTAGGAGTATATCCTAAGAACCCTGAAACACCAATCCAAAAGAACCTAGGCACCCCAATGTTCATAGCAGCACAATTTACAATAGCCAAGAGTTGGAAGCAACCTAGGTGCCCATCAGTAAATGAATGGATCAAAAAATTGTAGTACATATACACAATGGAATTCTATGCAGCAGAGAGAAAGAAGGAGCTACTACCCTTTGCAACAACATGGATGGAACTGGAAAGCATTATACTGAGTGAAATAGGCCAGGTGTTGAAAGACAAATACCATATGATCTCATCTTTAACAGGAAGCTAAACAACAAAACAAACAAGCAAGCAGAATAAAAACAAAGACACTGAAATAGAGGACAAGGGGACAGTGACCAGATTTCTCTGACAGCTTGGTGAACACATAGATACCTAATTCTTTTGCATTCTATATTTTGGCTCTGGTTGGGTATTTCCTCTTGGGTAACCACTCAGTTTGGTAAAGTGCATTTTACATATCAAGTAGAAAATGGCTTCAAACGGAAAAATAGGATAAGACAATGAATGAAGAAAGTCAAATTAACTCAGGAAGAAGCAGATCGACTTAGGAAAATCACAGCCCCTTTGACCTGGGCTTCCCTGTATGTCTGTCAGTAATAACCATACCCTCAACTCTCATTAATAAAATTGAAACAAACAACTTAGGGGGAAACGCAGAACCCAAATATTCCAAGTTGGTTTTTTTTAGCACAGATCTGGTGACTCAAATATCAGAGCTAAAGGTAGATTAAAATTTACCTATTTTGTAACCCAATAAATGTCATACATAAAGTTAAGGAAAAAGTGAAAAGTGATCTAATTTCATGCTCCCAATTTAATCAAATGAAACCCATTCGTAAGCATTGACATATCCAGCTTCTTTAAAAGGTGCCTTTGAATAGAAAGTCTGGGTTTTGTTGCAGACGTGGAAATGTTTGTCCTTTTCTCTCTGTGTTACTACATTTGTAATATACCAGAGCAGTGGTCCTCCACTGTGAGAGAGGAAGATAATTTTGCTCCCAGGGGCATCTGGCAATGTATGGGGACATTTTTCATTGTCATGTGAAGAGGGTGCTACTCGCATCCAACAGGTGTAGGACACTGAACCCATTACCCCCAAACAACAGTTTACCAGTCGCTGCTGCTGAACAACATTCTACAATGCACAGGAAAGCCCTCAGTAAGGAAGACTTATCCAGCCCCAAAGGTCACCTGGTGCCACTGTTGAGCAATCCTATGCTAAAAGAAGTGCCTATCAGATGTTTCCTGAATTTTTTAACACACTTTTGCTGCACAAAATGGAAGAGCGAATGAAGTTGGGCACATCTTTGATGGCCTCAGGCAACCATCAATGCATGATTACAGGGCTAAGGAAGCAGTGAATAAGTCAACTCATTATAACTCATCATAGGAAAACTTAGGGATAAAAAATTAGTCTAGAAGAATTGATCAAGGAAAACAACAATGCAGACAAAATGCTGAATGTAACTGTGGCAAAGTTTACAAGGATGAAAGACTTTCTCTGACACACTTTATTCAAAATTAACTCATCAAGTTTTTGGTATCCAAGAGGGCTGTACCAGTGATGTTGGAGGTTATAAAAGTAAAAAAATCCCATTATTACCATCAGCAAATTTACCGTAGACTGAAATTAAAATAGGCCTTCAAGAAATATCTCTGTGATCAAAGAAAACCTGGGAGGCACCACAGAAAATAAGAATCATGGCTTTGGAATCATCAAAGGACAAACAAGGATTTGAATCTAGACATGCCCTGGGGAGAGCCTCTTAATCCCTCAGATTTCTCATCTCTAAAATGGGGACAACAGCACCCACTCACTGGGGGAGATGTGAAGATTGTGTGTGGTTATGTACTCAGTACAAGTCAAAGCCTTGCTTCTTAATTCCCCAATTAATGTTTTCATCTTAACTATACCTAAAGTAGTCGAGGTGAATTGAGATGAAAGGGGAGCTTCTTCAGATGTTATGGAAAAGCCCCTTTTTTTTTTTAAGAAAAAGCTAACTCAAACAAACAAACAAAATCCTTATCTCCAAAAACCTATGTAAAGGAAAGTAGTAGAGAAATCTCAAAATTTGGTTATAACCATACTGATGACAAATCTTAGAAGATTTAGAAGTATGTTAATACTAGAACATTTCCAAGAATGATACTACTCAAGAACACAGTATCATTTTTATTTCAATAAAATAAGATGTGACCTGGACTTTGAGGAAGAACTTGATGCCTTTAGCTAAGCAGAAACAAAGAACTGGCTCTAGATGTTCTCAGATAAAAATGTATTTGGAAAAGTCGTTTAGGGTCTATATGGCAGCTCCTGGATGTTCAAAGGGTTTGAATCACAGACTTAGTTAAATACTAGTAAATATGTGGGTTTTTATATTGACACATTTTACAACTTTTCACAGAAACCCTTAACTTCTTTGGTACTGTCATCAGTGACAGATTTCTTTGGTTCTCAGTATTTTCAAATATTTTCATAGCCATATTTTACCCTTTTATTTGCCATAAATAAGGCATTAATATTGAGTAATATTCCCAGTTTGTCAGCATGTACACGGAGACTGTGAGGTTAGTGATTTGGGGCCTAACCACAAATTGGAGGAAAATTGACCCTAGCCCCCTGACTCTCTCTTCACCCTTTGTTCATATAAGAACTCTTTCTTGTCACATTCATAATTTAATTTCACAATATTTTTGAGCACCTGAGCAACAAAGATAAGTCATTTACAGTCTTCCTCAGAGACCTACAATCCAGTGTATACATAATTATAACATGGAGATGACATAATATCATAGAAAAGTACAAAGAAAATGCTGTATGTGGAAAGGAGGGACAGATCCTATCAGGTGGGCAGGAAAGACAGGAGGTAGCCTTCCACGTGGCCACTGATGTTTATGTGGCATTTTTATGGCAGAAGAGGCAAGGAAGAGGGACAGGACAGGAGAAGAAGAGAACAGGATACTTGGAATATCTTCAGGGATCAGAGAAGGAAGCTTTGGCTCGAGCCCAGGGTAGCCCAAACCCAGGAGAAGGGGGAGGTAGGCTTGGAAAATTAGGTTGATGCCAGTTTGAATTTCTACACCCCACCCTTAGCAGTCGTGCCTCTACAGGCAAGTCCCTAATCTCCTAAAGCATAAAAATGGATCGTAATCATTTTTAATTTCAATGGTCAAATTTCTCCAAAAACCACACACTAAACATTCCATAGAGACCTTCAGAATAAGTGAGTAAATGAGTGAACTAATTAATGAATTAATGAGCTAAAAAACTGAGAGTGGTAAGGAAAGGCATACATAGAAAATAATGTGGAAGAAAACCAACAGCATTTGGTGTTGATTGCCTGGACAGGAGGCAATGGGGAGAAAAGAGTAGGGATGATGACCTGGAGGCTCTGCTTCAGGGTAACACGAAGAAGGGTGGGTATCAAAAACCGGTAGTTAGGACACAGCAATTATTTAAGATAGGAGATGATGAGGGTGGATAGAATACCAACAGGGTGTTCCATTAAGTTAGTTGAGAAGCCCCAGGGGTACTTCCACAATTTTGTCTGAGTGGAGTCTGGGTTGGCAGAAACCCTGCAGGGCATATTGGAAATTCTCTCAGAGATGGGAAAGTGTGGTTGTTTAGAAATTGTGCTTTGATAGAAGAGGAGGTTTTAAAGATCGTGGTAATTAATTACCAGTGACATTAATGGAACCTTGAGAAGAACAGTAGATATCAGATTATGGACTCAGAAAATCTGTACAATTCATCTTTTTGTGCAATCCTAATACTCGAGTGCAGAGACAAGCAGAGGTAACCACTGCACAAACAGCATTGCTTACCGAAGTAAGTGCTGTAAAGAAGGGTAATCACCTGGCAATGAGTATAGCACCTCACACATGCCCGAGGTGTTTATCCACACTGAAATGAATGAGTGAATGAATTAGTACCTGAGTGAAGAAATAAATGTTGGCTCAGCAGAGCACTGTTTATGTTTTGTGCATTGGCATTTGATATACTCCATATCAACCATAGTTCCTAAAAATATTTCTAGACGATCTAGATGGATATATGACAAGTGCTGACTCATTTCCAGGTATTTTGAGGCATTTCACTTTACCATGACAGACCTGGGTGGGCTTCTTCTCCTGTCACGGAACTGGGTGACAGGTGAGCCTGGAAAAGACTGGGTAAAAGTATGGGTAGATCATTCTCATACAAGACTACAGCACATGGAGCAAATAAGCCCACGATCGAAACATACACACACAAACTAAGGCCAAAGGGTTCAAGCCCAAGATTACTAAGTAGAAAGCAGAGCCGAAAGCTTAAGCCAACACAAGAAACCATGGTAGCCCTTAGGGAGTGGCAAAGCAGAAAGACAGCATGGCTGGAGCATCCATCGCAATTGCTAATGGGGTTCCCCCCAACCACTTTTGTGGTTCCAAGAGGTACATTTGAAATGCACTAAAACAGTACAGACAGAATAAACTTTACTAGATGAAATTTCTTATAGGCAGATACAGAAGTATCTCTCTTTGAAAAAATACCACCTGCAACTGTACACAAAAGTTGGTTTCTTTCATTTGTTTTCTTTCATCTAAACACAGACTTAAAGCTTTTTTTTAACTTTTCAGAACATAATACATTCAAATATGCTTTGATAATGATTATTAGTTTAATAACTTTCCAGTAAAAATAAAAAATTATACAAGGTAATTGAGTGATAACATTTCTGGTATGGTGAGAATTTTCATTTCTTTGGACGAGTTGCATATAAATGGTGCTTTTGTAATTAAGGATTCCAAATACCAGAAATGTTTAGTTGTGATTTCACACATTGTGCATATCTCAACTTAATTTTCCTTGAATTTGATACCATTAGACATGTGGCATTCTTGCCTGATGGTAATCTTACCACAATGGAAAGGGTGGCACCCCAATTATCTAGCAGATATACAACCTCAGTAGAAACCATGAAGCAACAAAGCTGAGGAACTGGCTTAACACTATTCAATACTAAGATGGTATTTGCACATTATAAGGAATTTGTGGTATGTTATTTGGCTTTATGAAAACAGATACCGCAAAAATATAGACACAGAGGGAAAAGAAATAGAAAGATAAATTATGGAGGAATATAAAGAGAATGGAGGTTGGGGATAACCAAGGCACTCAAACACAGCGTGAAAATCTCAGAAGTGGTTACTTGGAGCAATTGTTAGGGACTGAACTTGAGATGGCCAAGACCAGATGTTGAAATGTCCTTCCCAGTAATAACATTTGGAACAATCTCTACTGCCACCATTATGAAGGGGATGATCAAATTATTTGGTTAATTGGAATCTCGTTACATCAGAATGTCTAGAAGTCAGTGGTTTCTCATCTGGAAACGAGACAAGTCATCAAATACCCCTGGGACTTCTGTTATTCTTTTGTAATTGTAGAGGGAAAGGCAAACTGATCTCTAGAATCCTTTCCGTGATTCTGCAAGGCTGCCCCATATCATCCATGGTGGAAAATGTTCGCCCTACTCCTGAGTGGTTGTCTCAAAGAAAGGCCCTTTGTTCAGTGAAAAGGGCTGCTCATCCTCACCACTTCATTTCTTAACACTTAGAACTTTCATGAAAGATCTAATCAAGAAGACACCAGATGTCATAGCATCCTAATTGCTGTAGATAATCACCACGAGCTTAAAGGCGTTGCACGTTTATGTGAAACATTTGCTGGGGACAGGGTTCCCAGGCAAGGACGTGGAAACAGCTGTCTCACTTGAGTTTAAGTTCTTATGATTAAGGGGATAGGCAATTTCCAAATGAGATGAATTAGCTTTTAAAACAAAAAAATTGTCCTTCTGTAGTTACACAAAGCAAATGCTTAGTGTTAATCAACCCAAATGCTAGGGACAGAAAGACCTCACTCACACTTATTAAAGTGTGTATGTGTGTGTGTGTGTGTGTAAGTGTGTATGCAAGTGAAAGAAAGAGAAAAAGGGAGCAAGAGAGAGAAAAACATGGGTGTAGTACCTATGTGCTATGAGCTTCATAAAGCAGTCAAGTGTCAAACTCAATTGTAACTCTGAATATTTTCTCTTTATCACTCGCTTTAAGCAAGTTAATTATGGTCTGTTTTGATGTAATTTTCTTCGTGTTTCTGGTACTTGGGATTTGTTGAGTTTTTTACATTCGTGAACGTATAGTTCTTATTAAATTTGGAAGCTTTCCAACCATTATTTCTTCAAATATAGTCTCTGCCCTCCCTCATCCCATATCTCCTGCTATGGGAAACTACAGTTACCCATAGGCTTGTTCATTTGAAGTTTTCCCATGGCTCACTGATGTTCAGTCCTTTCTCTTCTTCAATCGTGTATGTGTATGTGCATACACATTATTTTGAGTAGTTTCTATTGCTACATCTTCAAATTAAGTAATACTTTCTTCTATAATGTTTAATCTACAATTAATCCCATACAGTGGAATTTTTTATTTTTTTATTTCAGACATTTTGATATTTTCTCTAGAAGATTGAAATCATTTATATATCTTCCATGTCTCTACTTAACACATTCAATCTTTCTCCTAGCTTCTTGAATATGTGGAACTCAGTAACAACTACTTTAACATTCTTGTCTACAAATTTTATCATCTGCATCAATCTGGGTCAGTTTTGATTAATTTTTCTCTTCATTGTTGGTAGTATTTTCCTGCTTCTTTGCATGCTTCTTTCCCTGCTTCTTTGCATTCCCTTTGCATCCAATTTTTTATTGGATGCCAGACACTTGAACTTCACCTTGTTGGGTGCTAATTGTTTTTGTATTCCTGTAAATATGCTTGAAATTTATTCTGTGACATAGTTAAATTACTCAGAAATAATATGAGCCTTTCAGATCTCACTTGATTAGGCAGAACTACAGCAGTGTTTAGTTTAGTTTTATTTCCCTAATACTTTGGAAAAACCCTTCATTGTACCTCTACCTTTCTTAGTACTTCTAACCAATATGCCTAGATTATGAGGTTTTCCACTCTGGCCATTGGGAACTGGTGCTGTTTCTGGCCCTGTGTGACTTTTCAGCACCTTTTTCTCCAGTCCTCTTAAGTGGTCCTTTCCCAGCTTCAAGGAGCTCCCTCATACACATTAGTGATGATCAGCACTCAGGTGTATTTCAGGGAGAGGGCGCTTCCTGTGGATCTCCTTCATTCTCTCTCTGTACAACTGCTTCCTGTTTGGTGTTCTGCCCAGCCCACTCTAGCTGCCTGGTCTTTCCCAGACTGTCTTCTCAACTCAGACAGACTACGTGCATCTTCCTGTGTTCCATTTGGTGCACTGAAGTTGGAAACTGTCCTAAAGAAAATAAACTAAGGACATGTTGAGTGTCACTTTGTTAGTTTCCTAACTATTAGGGACCACTGGTCTTGGAGGCCCAATGTTTAATATCTTGAGTGTTGTCATTATGTTGTCCAGTTCTTTAGTTGCTTTGGGTGGGAGAGTAAATCCAGTTCTTATCACTACATCTTGATTGGAAATAGAAGTCCTCAAATTTAGTCATTATTAAACTACTTAAATATATATAAAGCAATAAATAGCAAGGCGTAATGCAAAACTTGGAGGTGCTGTCCTGAAGGAAAAAAAGAAAAACATATGAATAAAGTGTACTGAAAAACTTAAATCTTCTAAAAAATTTCTTTGTCAACAATTGACACTTCTTTGTGATTAAAAATAACCCAAATGGTGTAGCTTATTTTGGCACTTCCTATTCACGTGTTTTTATGTTGAGGCCGTGTGGCTGTCCTTGGGAATGTAAGGTTGGTGCGGAGACCGCGGTAGGCTTGAGTTTCTGAAATCCTGAAGAAAAGCAGTAGCATTTACTAACAGTCACTGCCTAAGGTACATGTATAAAGGACACATGGACAAAACCAAAGTTTGTTGAATTCGCACATGTGGAACCCATGGATCTGGATGACTGACTAGAACCTGTAGAGGAGATGATTGTACATACTATTTATGTGTAGTGTGTTGAAATTCGTAGACTTCAGATCAGTCAGAAGTACCCTGAAGGTAGAGGAAACTTTCTGCCTCCCATAATATCAAAGAACTGTTAGGTAGACAATCTACCATATGTGGAAAAAGTCAGCATACTTGCAAATACAAAACTCTGTTGTAAAGAACTGTTTCTAGGGGGACTTCCACCAAGATGGAGGTGTAGGTGGAAACATTGTGCCTTCTCGCACAACCAGTTTAAAAACAACAAACTTTTAGCAACAAAAACGCAGCCAAACCACAGAAAATTGAACTACACGGAAGTTCGAAAACAACGAACCGCTCAGCTAAACCGGTGAGAGAGGCGAAGCCAGCAGCGGAGCAGGGTCGGGCAGGAAAGATCCACCAGACTGACCCAGGCATGGGAACCAGGCGTGGGACCCAGGTGCACAGGCAGCTGTGGGCGGATCCCAGGTGTGGAGTAGCAATGGGCAAACCCACTGAGGGCGCAAGGTGGCAGGCTGACTGCAGTCACACACTTGCATGCAGATAAACCAGCAAAGGAGCGAGCAGTGAGACAGATTGTGCAGGCCCCAGTGGCAGGAAGCTGCAGAGGGGACCGCTATTGCCCCCCCTTTGACCCCACCGCCACATACAGTGACCTGGGTGGCCCCATCCTGCTGAACACCTAAGGTTCCGCTCCTCATACGTAACAGGCGCAAACAGACCAAAACATGGCTTGAAAAGAACTCAAAGCCCCAGAGCCCATAACTCTAAGCGACAAAGAAATAGCCAAACTTTCAGATGCGTAGTTGAAAACACTGGTCATCAGGATGCTCACAGAATTGGTTGATTTTAGTCACAAATTAGAGGAACATATGAAGGCTAAACTAATAGAAATGAAGGGAAATGCACAGGAAACCAATAGTGATGAAAAGGAAACTGGGACTTAAACCAGGGGAGTGGACCAGAAGGAAGAAAAATAAGAAGAAACAAGAATTCAAAAAATTGAGGAGAGGCTTAGGAACTCCCAGGACATCTTTAAATGCTCCAACATCTGAATTATAGGGCCACCAGAAGGGGAGAGGAACAGCCACAAGTGGAAAACTTATTTGAACAAATAATAAAGGAGGACTTCCCCAATCTAGCAAAGGAAATAGACTTCCAGGAAATCCAGGAAGCTCAGAGAGTCCCAAAGAAGTTGGACCCAAGAAGGCACACACCAAGGCACATCATAATTATATTAGCCAAGATTAAAATGAAGGAGAGAATCCTAGAAGCAGCAAGAGATAAGGGGACAGTCACCCACAAAGGAGTTCCCATCAGATTGTCAGTGGATTTAATCAAAAGAGACCTTATAGGCAAGAAGGGGCTGGAAACACCTCGGATTCCAAGTCTTGAAATCCAAAGACCTACAACCAAGATTGCTCTATCTAGCAAAGCTTTCATTTAGAATGGAAGGGCAGATAAAGTGCTTCTCAGGTAAGATTAAATTCAAGGAGTTCATCATCACCAAGCCCTTATTATATGATATGTTAAAGGAACTTATCTAAGAAAAAGAAGATAAAAAAGATGAACAGTGAAAGGACAGCAAACTCACAGTTATTAAGAACCACACCTAAAACAAAAGCAAACTAAGAGGACAGCTAGATCAGGAGCGGAAACAGAAATGAAGATCCCATGGAGGGAAGTGGGAGAAGGAGAAGGGGGGAGAAGGTACAGAAAATAAGTAATACAGATGGTAGGTAGAAAATAGATAGGGGGGGAGGGCAAGAATAGTAGGGGAAATATAGAATCTAAAGAACTTGAGACACGTGGTCATAAACTAAAGGGGGGGAATGGTGGAGGAAGAGTTGTGCAGGGTGGAGGGGAATGAAGGAAGGAAATAGAACAACTGTAGTGGCATAATCAATAAAATATATTTTAAAAATAATAACACAAACTTCCTTAGAGACACATCATTCTGCCTGCAAACGCTGGGAAACATTTGCTTGAATTCACACAATAATCTGAAATTCTGAGCCATGGCATTTAACAGAAGAAGTCATGTGAACAAAAAATTTGATCTTCTAACCCTAGGAAGAATTAGGAGTGCCTTCATGAAGAGACAGAACCATACCTGGCACAGTGTCTAGCATATACACTATCAATGTTTGTGCAGGAGAATATAGCAAAGAACAGTCACTACAAGAACATGAAATAGTTTGAGATCACTGAGACAGTGTCAAACTATTAGACATAAAAATTATTGATTGCGCAAAATAAATGACACAGGGAGATAGACAGATAGATGATAGATTCCATGAAGACACAGGGCTTCTGGGACACTTGCCATATTATTTTCTTGACCTGGATTACAAAAGTACTCATTGTAAATAATCTCGTTAAGCTATTCCTTTATATTTTTTTAAAATATTTTATTTATTTATTTTTAGAGCGAGGGGAAGGGAAGGAGAAAGAGTGGGAGAGAAACATCAGTGTGTGGTTGCCTCTCATGTGTCCCCTACTGGGAACCTGGCCTGCAACCCAGGCATGTGCCCTGACTGGGAATCGAACAGGCAACCCTTTGTTTCACAGGCCCATGCTCAATCCACTGAGCTACACCAGCCAGGGCCTATTTCTTTATATTTTAGGCGCTTTGTGTGGTTATTATAGTATAAAACATGAGCATTTTCTTAAGATTATACATGAAACCACAAGAGAGCCAGGCTCAGTTGTTAGCTTTGAATGAAGAGCTGAATGATTACATTCTTCAAAAGAAGTTGTAATATCATCAGACTGTATTATCTATTTTTAACTTAAAATAAAAATTGAAGAGAGCTCTTTTGATAAATCACTTTCATATATATTATCTTCTTATGACCCTGAGGAATAGGCATAATTATTCACTTCCATTTTGAAAATGGAAAAATTGAGGCTCGAAAGGGTAAATAACTTGTCCATGATCATATACTACAAAGAACTGCTGCATAAAGCAGAAAGATGAGAAAACCTAGATGTCTGATGGCATGGTTGTATCCTATAAGTCAAACGCTAAAATTTCCTACCTCCAAACCTCTTAGGTGGAGAACAAATTCCCCTATTGTTTGAGATATTTTGATTTTGGTCTTTCTATTAACTGCAGCTGAAAGAATTACTACTAATACACTAAGTAGTGAACTGATCATTTTCTTGCAATATCATATTTCATTTTCATTAGAAATTTTATGAGACAGATATTAACTATTGCTACTTTTCAGAAGATGACTTAAAGCTTAATAAAACATTAGTAATTCATGACAGTTTATGAAGTCATAACTAGGATTCAGATCTATTAAGCCTGACTCCAGACATGTCATATGATAAACTGCAATAGAAGCTTTTTCAAAAGATGGTTGCTCTGTCACATGGGATCATTAAAAGTTATTTTGTTGCCATCATTTCAGCTGTGGCTACAGTGAGAATCAATGTAGTTTTCTCTTTTCTTCGATCCTCAGACAGAGCCCTTCAGGGCAAAATTCTTGCCTCCTGCTACTCTGCAAATCATAAAGTTTTCTTAAAAGCAAAGGGAAGACAATGATTTCTCATTCTGAGGAAGTGCTTCCTAACAGTAAGATGATTACCCCAAAATGAATGAACTGTCTCAGGAAGTAGTGAGTTTCCTGTCACAAGGCTTTCGAATAGATGCTGGGTGGCCATCTAGTGAAGATGTGGCAGGTAGCTGGGCAAAATAATCTATTCTTAATCTTCAGTGATAAGGTTTCATGAAACTCACAACTTTTCTAGAGAATAACTTACCTGTACCTATTTTATTTGTCATCTTTCCCTTTCACTTCTTTGTTTCTTAAAAGATGAATAGGGTAAAAACCTTAAATAATCTCTAACTTCTCTAGGGAAAGCTATTTTTCAAATTGTTGTTCAATTACAGTTGTCCTCAAAAAATTAAAAATGGAACTTCCTTTTGATTCAGTGATTCCACTGCTGGGATTATACCCTAAGAACCTGAAACACCAACTCGAAAGAACCTGGGCACCCCTATGTTCACAGCAGAGCCTGGTGCTGGAAACAGCCTAAGTGCCCATCCATAAATGAGGGATAGCTTTTTAAAGGGTATGTGGTGAATACTGGTATTTTATAGCCTCCCATTCCTTTCAACCTGCAAGTACCATTTCTGCTGTGTGCATAGCTCTTTGCTAGACATTTTCTAAACATTTTTTTAAAGTATGCATAAAAGTATATCTTTTCTTTTGAAGAATCTGCAACAATGTCTTGCTCCGATGTGTGCACATAAGTTAAAAATACAAAATAAGATGTGCTATTGGACAAAATAATGGGCAAGGCAAAAGTGGGTTAATAGTTGTTTGTATGGGAAATAATACAGTAATTAATATATAATAATATAAGAATGGACTTTGTGTTTCTCATACTTACAACTGTAGACCTAATTTGCCACATGCTGTATAATTATAGACAAAATGGAATAAACTTCCATGGTCTGGGTCCTTAGAGGACAAATGCCTTCCTTCTTGCACTTTTAAAGAAACAACCTCAAGCCAAACAAATAAGCCATTTGCCAGCCTTTGGTTTTCTGCTTTTGATATCCTTGAAGTCAACGTCATGTCATAAACACTACTCATCTACCAAGACGACCAAAATATTAGGCTAAATCTTGACCAATGTCAAGCCCATTGAACAGCATATCTGTAGCCATGGTCTTACATTTTAAATTTAGAACAGGCTTCCAAACATGGGTACACAGTCCTGAAGGGGTTCTTCAATAGATGTCAGGGAGGTTGTGAAGTAGAATGGGAAGAAAATATATCTTCAGAGCCATTAACCTCTAACTAAAATCTAGCTTTCTTTTAACAAACTACAGTATTATTAGCAGGTTCTGTGACACTGTCACCAACAGGAATCACAGATATCGTCATAACACATTACAACTGTAGATGTCTCAATGTATCATTTATGCCCATGCTTACTTCAAAATGAGAGTTGTTATCAACCCTCTTACTAACTTGACATTCAATGCATGAATAAAAACACAAGTATTACCAGGTCACAAAGTTGCTGCTTGTTAAATATTTGGATTAATATTTTATCCCAACCTAATTGGTATCCTTCACAATCCTGTGCATTGCGTTGTATGGCAGTTAGAAACAATATTCTGAGACAGGGTCCATTTGCCTGATTGCTAAAGCATCCGTGGCACAGAAAAAGGGTAAGAACCTCTACATCAGGTATCTTCACCTTCTTCTTGAATTTTAAGGCCTGTCTTGCTATTGGTTTAGCTGATTTCATCAGTTCTCTGTGTTTCTGTGTTTATTCCATGCTGTAGTTTGGGGTTTGCAATGTTTGAAAGGTTGAATTAATAAAAGGAGATCACTGGTGTTAAACAAAACAGAACTTAATTTTTTAAATTTGTCTCTCACATATACTCTTGGCATCCTTTCCAGTAAATGAAAGGAAACTGGTCCCAAATTTCTCTCTAGCTGAAGTGGAGTGTCCAGACAGAATGCATGAACTTATCAAATCTTGGATCTGGAACGTATTTTATGGGTTTTAGGGGTTTCTACCCTGGAAATTAGCTTCTTCCTGCCATAAGGAAAGGTATAATCTCCTTTTTTCTTTTTTACCTTAAACTCTCTGAACACAATTTAACCTCAATGAACTCAGTTCTCGAGGATCAGAGGCTCAGTCTTTGAGAAGCCTGTATTTCTTCTATACACAAAGCAAGTTAATTCATATCACATAAACACTTTTTAAATGTACATGTTAAAACTTCCTTGCCAAGGCTTGTGAATTTGCTTTATTTCTTTAGCCTATGTCTGCTCTGAAATTAAATTCGAGGTTCATTTATTTCAAAGAGATATACATCCAAAAAATGACTTTTGGCCATTTAAACTCAGATGGCCAAGTTCTCTTCCTCTACTCCAGATGGTACCAGTATTGTGTAAAGATCAATAAAAATTCAACATAACATAGACTGTTAGAGAAAACTGCTATTTCACTTTCTTATTTTAGGTGAATTTAGGACAAGAATTTTTGAGTGACACACTCAGAAAGACTTTTGTATGTGCGGGGTGTTTTGAATTTATGAATTTCTTAAAATCCTCCCATTACAAACAGCCTCTGGGCATAAGTACACATTGAAGAAAGAAAAACAAGAAAATGGCCATGAAGAGCAAGGCCATAGGAAGTCATGGTCCAACCATGACATTTTAGGCCAGAGCCTTGGTCCACAGACTGCTAATTTCCATGGAATTCCAAATCAGAACTTAACCGTTTCTGTGTTTGTTGATTTGCCTCTCTCGCCATCTGAAAGCATGTCTTTTCAGAAATACCCAGGGAAATGGGGGCTCCCCGACAAAACTCATCTCTATTCTTTCAGCTCTTCATGTGATAAGTCACATGAATCTTAATGCAGGGAAACAGTGCTATTTCAAGTACTTAACTCTTTAAAATAAATGAGAACAGTTTCAGCCTCAAGCAAATTTCACAGAAGACATGTTCTTAAGACAGTTGCTCCAATGAGACTTATTTCTCACTCAACAGTTGCATACCTATAATTAGATAGCTTCACTTCTTTCTCAAAAAACCATACTCGCCTCAACTAACATGCTTTTGAACTTTAGGGACAGATCCCATGACCTAAGTTTTCAAGAGACATTCATGATACCAGTTTTGATATCTCCCTTATGTTTTCAAACACATGTACACAATAAAAGCGAGTTAATTTCCATTTTAAAACCCTACAGAACCTACTGGGGAGGTTATAAACTTGTTTATAATGGCTTAGAGTTTCATCTAAATACACACGCAAAAAAAAAAAAACAAAACGGGTTTGCTTTGACATCGCCTGGGCCTGGGTAGAGGTGTGTCTCTGCGGATTAAGGGAGATTTGACATCCGATATGCTATGATGCAGTGCATAATGGGGGGTGCGGAATGAGTGGGAGCGTCAGGGTGGCAGTTAAGTGACCTGGAATGTGGCCGTGGTTATTACCACGGAATGCTCCAAGGCGAGTCATTTCCTCGGCGACATTCTTAAAGTTTATAGGTGACTTCACATTTTGAGGCAGTGGGGAAGGATGGAGAAAAGGCATGGGTTCTTTTTTTTTCAAAATAAAAAGCTATTTATATTAAGGAAAACTGAGATGAATGACAGACTTTTGAAAGACAACTTGTTTCTATGAGACTCTTGTAACACTAGAAATAATCTTATTAATAAAAGCTCACGCGCAGAAGCCAAGAAATTCTTTACGGTTGGATTTGGAATATCCAGCTAAATGTGTTCTGAGCTGGAGAACCCCAGATAAAATGCTACCCAGTGTCCCAGCTTTGTGACTGCTTCCCTGCAGGTCTATGGACTGACCACTTGATTCACATATTAAAGTAAGGATGAATTTTTAGATTTCTCACACCATGATGATCTTTACTATATAACCAGGACTGATGTTGAAATATTTCCTAAGAAGGATTAAATGATGTGTTTTCATAGATATGTGAAATTTCAAATGAGAATATCAGGCCAGACATAATGTAGGTAGCTGATGGAAGCTGTGGCATCGCACTTTGGTCCAAATGCAAAGAAAATTTTTAAAGATATTTCAAAATCCCAAAAGACTTATGCTGTTAAAAAAAACATGGATTTGCAAAACATTTTTAAAAGTTTTACTATTTTATCCTCTCCCCAAACTTTTAAGTAATCTCATGGTGGGTTATAAACACTCTAAAAGCACAAGCTGTGAAAAGAGGTAAATCAATACTAAATTCCCAAAACTGAAACTTCACCAGTGTGACTTTGAGAGATGTGCTTAATTCTTTGCAGCCTCAGTTTTGCTGTACGTACCTTGGGGAGTTGTGTGAGAAATGTATATGCCAGTGCCTATGAAGTACTTAGCAAAATGCCTAGCACGCAATAGCACAGGGAGATACCTGTAATTATAATAATATAAATCATCTTACTACTGTTTAATTTAAAAGCAGCTTAAAGATACACATAAAACACACAAGTAAATCAGTGCAAAGGGAAAACAAGGATAAGAAAATAGTAAGAGACCAAGAAAGAGGTAAGTACTTAGCTGCTTATTCTTTCATTCATTCAATCAACAAACATTTACCAAATGCCTACCATGCACTCATTTCTGTGCAGTGGTACAGTGCAGCAAACAAGACACGTAAGCCTGCATTCAGAGAACATACAATCCTGTATATTTGGGAAAGCTGAAAGATGTATAACATAAACTACCATCACTATTAAGGCATGAACAGTCATCCCTGAATTTTTGATGTGTTGTCCTCAAATCACACAGAGGTCAATATACATCCTTAGGATGAATTTTCTCACTTGGGTAATCTATAATAATCTGCAGCATTGTAAGCAATGTAGAATGCAGTGTGCCCTCTACCCACATGAGTAGGATGGTGGAAGCACACACACGCAGAGATCACTGGAGTGAGTGTAGAATGCCCGGTACCGTGTATCTCAGTGCACACACAGCCCCAGGGATGGATCCAGGGGGTCAGGGCTGGATACCTGCATCCCAAGCAGCATTCCAGTGATCCTCTGCAGCTGTGCTCTCTAAAGAGTGGTAGGACACACAGCAGGGACTGCTCACAGCGACTACGGGGGTAGAGGAAGACAATTTCAGACACTCTACTTTCGTTTTATAATAGTAAAAGATAAACTATGCTTTCTCAATATTTAATGCACAGGTTGGCACTAGTGCCTTTATTTGGCCTATCTGCCACCTGCTTCTTGGTACCTGGGGTGACCGGAGTGAGGAGCAGAAAGTTCCTAACACAGTGGGGCTTTACAGAGATGCCTGCTCTCCTGCATTCACAGACAGCACTCTAGAACATTCAGCAGTTTACAGGTGCCGGACTAAATGGTTTTAGAAGTGATATTATCTGCTTGTAACTGAATTAAGTAACAAAATGGACAAATGAAGTAAAACAAGTCTGGAAAAAATGTATTGAAGATAATGCATATAATGAAAGATAATGCATTATATGCATATAATGCATATAATGAAACAATTTACCAAAAAGAAAAAAGCAGAGTTGAGACTTCATGCCCTAACACAAGCTCTTTGGAGTCACATAGGTAAAGAAAAATGACAGTCTAATCTAATCTGACATAAGAATGACCAGCAAAATTAGACATTATCAAAACCCCTTGAAGTATGACCTCATCCTCAGTGTGTGAATGACGCAACCTGAGATATTATGTAAGAAATGGTTTTAGCCATCATGATGAGCAAGGCATTTAAATCCTCAGCCTTGCCCTGGCTGGTGTGGCTCAGTGGATTAAGCCCCCATCTGTGAACCAAAGGGTTGCTGGTTCTGTTCCCAGGGCACATGCTTGGGTTGCAGGCCAAGTCTCCAGTAGGGGGTGCTCAAGAGGCAACCACACATTCATGTTTCTATCCCTGTCTCCTCCCTTCCTCTCTCTAAAAATAAATAAATAAATAATTTTAAAAAGACCTTAGCCTCAAAGACATGAAATCCAAGCAGATATATTTCCAGGAATTTTTAAAGTCATGTAATAGGGCTGGACAAAATTTCTCTGAAAATTAATGAAAGATGTTTTGTAGTCACTTGTGAAGTTTCTTGCATAACAATGAGAGGCCCAAAAAAATGTTTGCGTGGCACGAACAAACAATCCCAGGCTAAGATTACAGAGATATTATCCTACAGGAAACTCATACCCTGCCCCACTCAGAGCTGTTGCTACGAAGCGATAGCCAGAAGAGCTCAGAGTTCCGAGGAGGCCCGTGACACCGCAACGGAGTGTTCGCCACGCTTTGTCCTGAGACAGAGTACTGCTGAACATCTCTGGTGCCACAGGGGTTACCCGGTTAACTCCTAACAAAGTAGCTGTGAGTTTCCCAACTTAAAGAAAAAAGAGTTGTGGATCTTTCTTTGACTGGAACACAAATGTTCCAAATTTGCCAACATTTTCCGTGGTGACTAGTAGTTTTCAATGGTATGCTGACAAATCCATGTCCTATATATCAATACACTTATCTATATATTTAAATTTCATATATTCCTTCAATATAAAGGTGAAACTTTAATAATAACTGAAAAAAGGGTATCACTTTTAGAGAATTTAAACCATGAATTTCAAGCATTTCCAAATGGAAGTTTAGAAACATTTTCACTATTATATGACTCATGGAAGGAAAAATGTATGTCACTATAAAAATTTAGACCTGTGCACCCAAACCTAGAAAAGAACTTTCAAAGCTGTTTTGAAATTTTCCAAATAAGGAATTTCAGGAGTTCTAATTAATATAAAAATTGAGCATATTCTGATTCATTTGAAAAATAAAAAACCTAGTGACATCAGAGAATACAGAAATTAACAAGGCAAATTTCAGTAAATATGTCTCATGATTGATGAATGGAATTTAAAAATGAGTGCCATAGCTTCAAAAGCACAGCCATGGGTGCACATTTTTCATATCAATGTATGTATCTTCAAAAGATATTTTTCAGCCATAAAGTCTGCTATAACCCAACATCAAAATAGACTGAACTTCGAGACAGATCTTTATATAACTGCTACCTAAAGATCTGCTACCATATTTTCAAAATGATGAGGCATGGTTGTTCACACAGCTTTTATTAAAGTATAATTAGTAATAGCAAAGAGTTACAGATATTAATATTCTAGTGAGAACAAAAGAGTATACACAATAATGAATAAAAAAGTTTAATATTTATAAAATAGTATTTGCTTCTTGAGAGCATTCTAAAGTGTTTAGCTTTCATTCTTACACATGTTTTACAATGCACAGAATTTGTGTGTGTATATTAAAAAAATAGATTAGTATGCAATTTATAAATAAATAAATGTTAGGGCTGGGTGTGCAAGCATCTACTACTAGTGGTTACAGGTTAAAATATATATGAGAAAGGTAGATAACTCCACTCCAGATGAGGATTTTTTAAAGTGTGGGCTATGAACTGCGTGCACCTGGGTTGTTTGGTGTGCTTGTTAAAAATGATAATTAACCCAGAGCTACTGCTTCAGAATCTCTGGAGGTGAAGCCAAGGGTCTTACATTTCTAGCAAGCTCTTCAGGTGATTCCTATGTGTGCTACTATTTGCAAGTCAGGGCCTCTTCCCAAGAAAGTCATGGCTAACTCCACGCCTTCTTATGTGTTCACAGAGACCATAAACCAGACTATAAAGCATCTACCCCCTTGGTTTACAAGGATAAGTCCATTAGCTCATTCTCAGACTTACTAAGAATAATTGTGGAGGGAAGTAGCCATTAAATACCTAGAAAAAGAACACATTGCTCCTTTCTTCCTGTACAGGAAAAGAATTACATTTATTAAGAATTTTGTTAACTTTTTTAGGACTTTTGATTCCTAGAGCCCATGATAATATGTGAATGTTAACTTCTTAACCATACAGATCAGTATAAGGTTGTCAGGAGACCAGACTTTGAAACTCAGAATGTAAAACAAAATATCTAAATTATAAGACAGTGAAGAAATACATATATTTAAATAGGCTTTAAAAAAATAAATACTCGTTTATCTCCAAGTAAAATTACATGGAGAACAAAAAGTGTCTTTTATATCAAAATTTCTGAGAACTTATAAATACATGTCCTCCCTCCTTCATCTTACAGATAAATAAAACTTTGCTTCAGTAATTCAGAACCAAGCTTAGTAATTCCAGTACTTCCTGAGGCCCTCCCTGGCCTTATAACCACAAAGTCATATGCTTTTGGGGATCTAACCTTACATTTTAAAGGGACATCTCAGCTTTCCTCGTCAAGGGAAACCTTTCTGCATTTTCTTAGTCCTGTTCTGTGTCATCTGCCTGTCAAGAAAGCAGTTGCTTGTTTGATTGTTAATTGCCCTTGTTTTTTATTATAGAATGCACTCGAATTTTGGTAAGTAACATGTTCTTCTTTGTAATTAGATATAGTAGTTAAAACGTCTTTCAATTCACCATGGCGTTCCCCTTTAATCAGCACGTCAGGCTTTCTGATGATGGAACCATATCTGCATTTGGACCACAGCAGACCTGCTCAAAGAAAATTGTGCTGCCAATGCACTTCATAACCGGAATGAGATTCAAAGGTAGGAGTGCTTTTATTTTGCAGGCCTGAAATGTGCAAGCGAAATGGAAGTAAATGTGGATACTTCGATCATTTGTATTGAGGTTCAATGGTTTGCTATGGGCCTCAGACCATCTATAGCTGTAGTTACCTACTGACCGTGTATGAAGTGCCTTTAGAAGGTGTATCGGTTGGAGGGCAGATGGTCAGGCTGGAATCTCAGACAGGATTCCTGTGCTGCAGCCTTGAAGTCCAATTTCTTCTTTGGGGAACCTCAGTTTTTGTTCTCAAGGCCTTCAGCTGATGGGAAGAGCCCACCCACATTAGCAAGGGTGATCTCCTTTACTTTAAAGTCAATGGGTAACAGATGTGAGCCACACCTAGGAATACCTTCCCATCTCATGCCAACATCTGGATCAATGTCTGATTAACTCACAGTACTGTAACCTAGCCAAGCTGATCCAGAAAACTGAGCATCACAGAGGACAAGAACGTTTTAAACATGTTCTCATTAAGTTTCCTTCCAGGGAAGTTTTATTAGCTCCATTTCACAGATAAGGAAATTGAGGATTAGAGATGTGATTTACCTAATATCAGTGAGGAAATAAGTAGGTCAACCAAACCTCCCTGATTCGAGTTCATTATCCACGGAGCACACCCATCCTGTGTGACTCCCACTCCTCTGTCCATTGGGAAACGGTGTAGAGCAGGGCGCTGTTCTGCCAGCTTCCTGCACTTATCAACTGGGGAACGAGCTCCACTTCCCTCCTTTACCCTGGAACCAACTCACTCATGAGTGAGGAATCAATCCCAAAAGCAATCCAAAAAATGGGGACCATGGGATACAACCAGTAAATGTAAAAGTTTCTGGAATCAGACTCCTGAAGTTTGAATCTCAGTTTTGCCATCTACTACCTGTGAGATCTTGGACAAGTAACAATCTTTCAAAGATCAAAAAAGCATAATTTTAAGTGCCTGGGTGCTGGAGGGCAGGCTGTTTGGGTTGCAATCCCAGCTCTGCCTCTTACCAGACATTGCTTTACCTCTTCATGCCTCAGTTTTCACATCTGTAAAGTGGGGACAAGGGTACCAGCTGAATTAGAGTTGAGGTTAGATGAGACAATTCACGTAAAGCACTTAGAGCCGAGTCTTCCACATAGCAAGTACGTACCCAGTTATCGTTAGCTATTACTCTAAATTCTACGTCCCACCTGTGAATGAGGATAAAAACAGGACATCAAGGGGTTATTGTGTAAACTAAATACGGTAAGTGTGGAGCACTTAGCCTGGTCATGGCTCAATGGTGGAGAGGTCTAGCAAGCAACAGCTGTCCAACTATCCACTCAGAATCAAGTCCCTAATGGTAGAACCTGTCACTCCTTCTCACCACTGTCAACCCATCACCTGACATGTGATAGACAATTTTAAACTTTAAGAAATATACTAGAGTGCATCTAGCCAAAATTCATGCCTAGTAGGATGGCATCTCGGGATTGACCCATTCATTGGAAAAGAAGGGAGCTAAAATCTATCACTATGAACATATGCAGAGAGCACCATAATTCTTCATTATTTTTTAAATGTGGGCACAAGCTATAATTTTTGCTTCATACGTAAGTATTCTTAAACACACATACTATGCTTCCTCAAGCAACAGAAGTAAACACCAGGCACAGCACACAGAGAAGGGTGGTGGGGATGGGTTCTCTTAGCATGGGGCTGGTGGGGCAAATCCAGAACACCACCTGTTTGCGTGTGGCCCACCAGCTAAGCACGGCCACAGATGAACGTATACAATTGATTTGATGATGGACAACTAACTTTGAATCTCAATTAAGTGAAACATTACCCCCCCAAAAAATTTTTTTCTCCTTAGATCTGCATTACAAAAATTGTACACGATGATTATCTCCTTTATTATATTTTAATCTTTCCAATAAAAATTTGCAGAAAATGTTTTCTCTCTAGTTATATAAGAAATTACCTAATATCTTCTATTTTGTCTCTTAGCCAGCAAAACTTGAAGTGTTCATCATCTGGCCCTTCACGGAAAATCACTTGCCATTTCCTGTCTTGCAGAATCTAACTCGTGACTTTCCTTGCCGACAGCTGGCTACTATGAACTACAAGCTCTTCTCTTGGAGAAGAAGTGCATCGGCCTCTGAGAACACTGCTTCAACCACAGGAGAAAACCAGTTCTATGCCTTGTCAGTTTTGAACTACGAACACCGCGCCCACCCAATTCCAGTCCCACACACTTAGCCGTGAAATATATTTATGAAGCCATGTGATCGGAAACATTGTGTAGTGTTTTCTGGTCGTGAGAAACAGGGTCATCTCATTGCCTCAATGGATCCATTCTTTGGGAAGACGTTATCTCATGTCCCATGATTCGAAGTTAACTTCTAGGTTCTGGAAGCTACCGTCTTCTAATTTTTTTCACTTATTTGTTTAAAATGTCACCTTTTCCCAAAAGCCCTTCAAAGTACACATCCTACCCCAGTTTCATGCTGGATTAAGACATTTTTGGCTGATGGCATTTCTCAAAGGACGACAGCTTATAATTTCAACTAGCTTCAAACACGAGAAGTCTATTCAACAGGAGCTGATCTTTAATTAGGGGATCATAGCTCTTGCCCAATAGCCAGAAAGTTAAAACCCTGGATCCTTAAAGCCTGAAGGGAAAGGAAATTCTAGAGACAATGCCCTTTATGGAGATTCAGACAAGGGTCTCTCAGCAAATTCAAAAATCAGAATCTGTGTCAAATTGCAAAAAAAAAAAACCACACACCAAAATGAGCTACAAATATTCAGCAGTCTTCACTGAAGATATATATACAAAATATCCTAAAACCTGTGAGAATATGACACAAACAGGAATGCGGAAGTACAGAAAAAGAACCTCAGCACCAGATAGACCTCGCCTGTGTTTGGTCCGCAGAAAGCCAGCAGCAAAAGGAGGCTGGAGGCCAATTATGGCACCTCCCGCTGTTGGATCTGCAGATGACCAGGGCACGCCACAAACACAGATCTCTCAAAATAGAAACTCGTCACTTATAGAAGCCAGAGGTCAGCGACCTCCTGGATTTGGCCTCCTTATGGAGCACCCATTTCTAAAATTACCATCACTTCTGCCTGCGGGGTCCACACTGGGGAAGGAAACAAAGAGGTTTTGACAACTTTTAAAAAGTAGAATACCAAAGAAGAAATGCCTTTGCATGCTTTTCTCTTGTCACCCATTTGGATAAAGAACACGGGATTCCATACATTGCAAGTTACAGATAATTAATATATACACACAAGTATTAAAACAGTTTTGGGGGGGTCTTCAGATATCACGAGGTCCCATAGCACGTCCCTTTAGAAAAGCAAATATCTATGATTTCTCACCACAAAAATTTGAAATACACATTTGAACTAAATGACATAAACTGTCAAAAGACCTTCAGTGGTGCTTTTTATGGACTTGAAGATCTCATGAAAAGGTCCATATAACTCTAATATTTATAGAACAAGTTTTACTACAGAAAGAAAAAATCGAAGAGAAACCACAGAACCGCAGATCTGAAAGATGCAATTGACCTTGAGACATTAATTGCTCCATCCCTCAGCTGCTCCTGCCGCTTCCACATTTACCCCACACCACAACCCAAGGAATAACTCTCATTTTAAGCCTCAAGATATGAGACACCACAAATTTCCAAAACAAACAACTGCCTTCTAGAGAACGTTTGACTTAGAAGTGACCCATGCACCTAAATAACTACTTCCTGCCCCTTTTGATTCCACACTCAGGTCCCAGGACTGCCCCTTCTTAAGGAAACCCGGCCCCCTTGGCTTTCCTGGAAAGACTCCCACCTGACCATCCATCCCGGCCATAAATATACCAATTGTCATAGGAGCATCTTCCTAGTAGAAGTCACAGGGGTCCCCAGACACCATATCCAGTAACCAAATCTCTGCCTCACTCCTTATTCAAGCTGACTCCCTACCTATACACCACAATTTATCTAAATTGACCAAAAATAGAATGGAAAAAGCCCCCAAATTAAAAGGCATGCATTTATAAGCATACAGATATGCAAATACATAATATTATACATATAGATTGTAAGTATACGTGTGTACATAGATGCATAGGTGTACCCCTACACCTGTGCGCGTATTATGCCCACGTGGACTATATAGTTACTGTAAATGCGTGCGCAGGGAAGGAAAACAGAAAACCCTTTTAACACATGAAGCCAGATCTGGAGCAGAGCAGACACCCAGACCCCCACGACAGAACTGGTGCTCCCAGCGCCAGGTTGTGATGAGTGCTAATAGTTCACGGCTGTTCCCTTCACCTGAGAATCGCCCTTGGCTAGAAGAGATGCCCCGCCCACAGACTCCAGGTTGTAAGAGCGCTGCGCCAAAGGCCTGCTCCCTTTCCTCAGAGTGGGACAAATGGGGTCATTCGCGCTGCACGCTTCCACGTGCGATCGGACTGAGGCTGGGCTTCAGATGCTTTTTCCTGGCATCTGTCTTTCTCTGCCACTCTTACTCCCTGGTGGCACTCACCTGAGAATACTCCTGAATCAGTTGCTCAGGAATCCCTGTCTCAGGCTCTCAGCATCTTGGGAACCCAATCCAAGGCAGGGAGCAGCAGAGGACACCACCAAATACAAAATCCGGAAAATGGGGCGGAGGTCAACTGTTACACTGAGGTCTGTAAAGAACCTTTCAACCGGAGAAGAATTACATGCTTAAAGACACTCCTCCTGTTGTTCCCAAGAGGGAATTGGGTCTAGGGTGGAATTGTAGAGGAAACACGATGATTTAGATTGGGGGGTGGGGGGGATGGTGTCCAAGCTGTGTACTTGTCTCATGTTCTTTTTTTGTATTTGTATTTTATTTTGAAGCTTAAGAAAAAAAATCCCAGGATAGAACTATGATTTCATCCAGCTGAGACAACTGTCCTTGCTCGTCGAGTTTTGGAGATTTTTTTTTCTGCAGGAACAATGATTCGATAAATTTATTGGGAACTCTCCTTCTATTAGTACTTGGCTATTTACCCATCTTTCCCTATCTCAATTTTATCCATCTAGTGCATTTCCTTTTCTCCTAAATGAATTCACCACGTTTGAAAAATGAATAGTGATACGACATGCCAAAAATCCAACCCACTATAGCACATTGCACTAAAAGAATGAATAACAGTTTCATGACCTAAAATGCTATTTCTCATTAATGCAGATGATTCCACATCTTAATTATGCACAGCTCGAGTTCACACTAACATTAAGCAAAATAGAGTTTTGGGTCATGAACAGAACTGATCCTCAGGAGAACGGCGGGGCAGAGCTGTGTTGGGTGATTCTGGCCCGTGCACAACCTGCTCAGTTATACAAGCGACCGTAGGACCCAGACACAATGTTTCTCACCTGGACCATTCCAGTGGCTTCTGCCTGGATCTCCCTGACTCCACTCCTGCTTGCTACAGCCAGAGTGAAACTTTAAAATAAAAAATCAAACCCTCCCAGTGCCTTCCCTTTGTGTTTAGAACAAAATCTAGTCATCTGACTGTGACCAGCAAGGTTCTGCATGATCTGGACCTAGCCTGCTCTCCCAGACTCAGGTCCCCCAGTTTCTCCCCCTCACTACTCCCCAGCTGAATTTACATTCCTACATGCCATTCTCTTTCCTTTGCATTGACCTCGCGCTTTCTGATCCCTCTGCCTAGAATCTTCTTGCCCCAGATCATCACATTTGTAACTCTTTCTTGTCATTCAATCCTGCACAAATACCACCTACCCAGACACCCTGGGTCTAACCCTGTTCTTAAAACACCGCTCCTTCGCCCAGCCTCCTATTCTGCTTTATTTTTCTTCTTACCATTACAGCTTAACCTGGCACATTCTCATTGTCCCTGACTCCTACAGTTGCATCTGTCACACATTTGACACTCAATTAATGAATTTATAGCATAGTGACAAAAGTTGGCCACAATGCAATAATTGTGATGCTTTCACAGACTGTGGGAGCCATCCTTCTTCATTAATGATGTTTGCAATGTAACATCTGTTAATATTGATGATGTTGTTATCATTCCTATAATCCTTTCAAGAGTGCCACTGAAAATTTCGATATGAAAACAAACACAAAGAGCCTCTAGATCAGTCTATAGTGTCAAAGAAATCATTGAGTTAGACAACCTGATCATTGTAAATAAATACATGTTAAATATACTGTACCTTTGCCTTAACTTCATTAGTATTAAAAAATGTATCTATTCTTCTTTTACATTCACTAGAGTAACCTATAGAAATAAATGACTATTAATAGACACCAATGAAAATCAGAGAAACACTAGTGTCAGAAGATTTATGAACATTTCCAAGTCATGGAAAGCAAAAATGTCGGCTTTCAACTCCTAGCTTTCCAGTAAAAGGATAGAAAACAGCACCATTATTATGTTCTGCAGATGTTGTGCTAATAATTTTCCCATAGCATATGAACTCAATCAGGTTGGGGGGGCAGGAAAGGAATTGATATACTTCCATATTCAGCGGTATTAGCTCATAAGCAAGGAGAAAACATGCTCTTCTATGCCACACATACTCTCAGAGTTAATGCCCAATGAAAGCAAAAACCCATGGTCTTGCTAGCCAGATAACATCATGAGTGACAAATTCCTTGGAACTATTTACCATTTGATTCAAATGGTGTTTCTTCTTTTTCTGCCCATAATTTAAAAGAACACAATTCAAAAATTCCATTACTCATGCTCCATGATAAATTAATGGCATGTGAATACCAACTTATAAGGAGAAAAAGTCATTATAAATTGCATTGCTTCTTGAAAGTCCTTTTGTAAATAAATCAGCATTTTAGGAAGTGGGCTTTTTCTCTTGCTTCAGGCATTATCTGAGCTTAGCAACAATTTTGGCTTATCAGGCTGGAATTAGCTGAATGAGGTATCTACGACCCCCAAGAGAGAAGAGCCTCTACAAGGATTTAACACAGGACCCTTCTTTCAAGGAACGCATTTGTCTTCAAAGCCACTCTTCGCCGCCGTGGATGGCCGCATTCTCCTTGCAGTGCTCACTCTCACTGCACTGGTACAGATCTTTCTTTGAAAGGGCTTTCTTGGAGCAACTATAACCCAGAAAGACAGTTAATGCCAGGAAAGAGCAAAACAACATGACAAAGGCAAGGAAGAAATAGGCATTGTCATATGGTTTGGATTTGGGAATTTTTTTCCCTTCTGTCACATTCTTTACTTTGCTTTCCAGTTTTCTTTCCAGTAGTTGAAAAAAAACACTGAAATATTTGAGAAGCCAGTTCTCTTGATTTATGCTGCAGCCTTTCTCAAGAATTAAAAAGAAGTGGGAGGGGGAGGGGTAACTTCAGCTTCAGATCAAGCTGGTGTCCTGTTCATTTCCTTCTCTGCTGCCTTCTTCATAAGAAAGCAACTTCCCTACTTGCTCAGTTCCAGCTACTGGATCATGTGTTGCCCTAAAACCCTAAGTACTTTGAGAAGAAAACTCATTTCTAAAACAGAAACTAAAATTCACTTGTGGACTAATTATAAATGTAAATGTTCATTGCAACTTTAATTAAAACAAGTTTTAGTATTGGGGTAAAATGCAGGCTTGTCTTCTCTTTCTTAGAGGAAAAATAAAGTTGAAAAGGACACATTGGTTCAGTGTATGTTATTTTTAAATAAAAATCTAAGTCATAGCTCTCATTTCATTTATTTGCCTTTGAAAAAGTAAGAGCTAGAAAAGGAATAATCTTAAATCTTCAGAATCGACTCCAAATTTAATATTTTCATTGTAGTTCCCAAACAAACAAAACCATGTTTTAACTTCACTGCCCCCACCAGAAAACGAAATGCTTTTCTGAGTTTCGCAGCAAATGAAATCCTGAACTGTCCTGGGCCAGTCAGCGGTGTGGGGAAATTTCAGATACGTTTTCAGTGTAGTTTGTCCTGGATCGGGTCCCCTTGTTTGATACGAGTGACCCAGGCTTCTGTGGACTCAAACTTCCTATTGTGTTAAAACAGCACAGCCATCTAAAGTAAATTGTTGTTTTACAAAGTAGTGAAATCCTATCTCAGCTACAAACATGCGCAAACACACACAAACCTTCCATCTCTGGACAAACGACAATCACAGCTGTTTCTGCCTGGGATCCGAGTTCTCAGGGCCAAGCACGCCCCCCTTTGAAGTGGAGGGCACCTCCGCCGACCTGCATTTTGCAAACTTTGCACTGTTTCTCTAAGCCTGACCCCTGAACTGATTGTCTGATGACTAATTCACATGCTAAGCTCGCGGTATATCGGTATCACGGGCTCGCCTGCGTTTGTCATTAAGGGTTTGTAGTAAAAAGAAAGATGAAAGAGAAAGGTGTAATATTAGACCAGCAGCCAAACATCTTATGAGTGTGTTTTGAAAATGTGACTTATAAGAAAAATAGGCAACTCATTTGAAATAAGTCTTTCAAGGTACATAGCAGACCTCTAGGTTTTTGCTTTTTAACTTTGCTGACTTTGATTCCTTGCCTTCCAAACTATTGGCTACTGTTTAAAGTGTGCCTTATGCAAGAACAATGTCATTGCTTAAGAAAATTAAGCTTGATTCTCTGACAGGCCCCATCTGAAACTTCCCTGTCCTTCTCCCACCATCACTGTCGCCAAAGCAATCTAATAGAATTAAAGAAAAGGGTGGATGTATATGGTGCTTCTAATTGAAGAAGCTAAGTGGCTTGTTAAATCAATTACCAATGTTAAGATAACCTTTTGTCTTACACATATATGCAGAAGATGATAAGCCTGATTTTTTAAACTTTCCATCACAAAAGTAATTTCATTGAGCATTATTTCTTGTTCTCTAAGATTTATGTTCTATTAATACTATGAAAGATAGTCTGTCGGGGCGTCTTGGCAAATGCTGCCACAAAACTCTAAAGAAATAGTGGGGCCTCTAAATGTGGATAATGGCTCTTTGAACAGACTCCAAAGAGCCATTTCCATAGACTGGACCGATTCTTTTAAAGAAACACATAACGAGAAGTCAAATAAAAGGGGTGGGGCGAAATGAGAAGATTAAAAAGAGAGTAAAAGATTAAAAGAGGAAAAGAAATAAGGAAAATTCAAAAGGAAAAAAAAGATCAAAAAGAGGATTAACCATGTTACTTGTTGTTTTTCAGAAATTAAAAAAGTATGGAGGATAAGGAATTTGTTTCCTTTTGGCCCAAGAAAAATGCCAATTATAGTAGCTAAACTGCCTGGATCACATATCAGCATGCTTTGGAAATGTGAGAAATGGATGGGAAATATAAACATAGAGCAATAGCTTACAGTTATGTTATGAATTAAGCCAGAAAAATATCAAGATTTAGTCACTGAATAAGCTGCCAAGGTTAATTTTCCCTGATGAACTTGAGCAAGATCAGAATAGAAGCGATAGCACTGTAGTTGCATGTTTTCTGCAAACACCCCCACTGCTTCCTAGAACCCAACTCTTCATTTTCTCATGGAAAGCAACCCCTAGCTAAGAGACCATAGTCAACAATAATGAAGTCAAGAAACTGACTTTCGTTTCTTGATTTTTATTTGATCAGTGCCCTAGGTTCTGACTTTAGGTCTCTAACAGACGTAGTAAAACCAGGTAGCCAACACTGTCATGTAAAGTCACTTAGTAATGGTCTTTGGATGTTATTACCTTTTGGGAATTTTTGTTGTATCATTTTGATATCAGAAATTGATCATTTAGATTCACTTTTCAGGTTCTGTGTATTTGATGAAATTGATCTTACACATCTTAAAAAGAATATACATTTTAGTATTGAATATGTGTATGTGTGTGCTTCAAACCTTTTAGTTTATTTTATTTCTGATGAATTTATAGCAATTTTTTCTCAATTCTTTTTTTTCTGGTCCACATACTTCCTCTGGGTTTGGCTTCTTTTGTTGTGGTGGTTTTACTCCAGCTAACCCAAAGCTAAACATGTTTGGGGGCTTTTTAAACTATAGATGTTTTTAATTGCCAGATATTAATAGCTTCAAAAGAGAATATCAAATAATTTAGAAGCTTTACAACATAAAGCAGAGAAAGAGTAAATCATGACTTAGTAGCTAGAATGAAGAGAAAAATTTTAAAGTTATTATATTACACTAATACCAAATGAATTCTAATAGAATAAATTCTAAAGCATGAGATAAAATTATATAAGATATTATTTATGGCATTTTGGTACTCTAATGATGTATTTAATATATTCTTTCTTAAACACTCTGTGTATGTATATGTATATGTATATATATCAACAATGCAATTTAATGAAACTTTTTATACATTTAGCAGCATCTCATTTTTCTCCCCCCTTTTATAAACTGTGTAAAATTTTTCCTAAATCCTAGGTGCTTTTAATTTTATTCCAATTTCTTTTTAAAGACATAGCACAGAATACAATCCAGAAAAGTGCAAGAGTTTTATATTAATTGGCCCATTTGTCAGCTGTCAAGAGGAGTGGAGTGTCACTTCTGAGGAAGGTCACAAAAAACAAACACCTGAGGTCAGGAGTCACAGTGGGCACTTGACTGCCTGCGTTCTCCATTCTGTGTGCACGTTGGTGGGGTGGGCACCCTGCTGAAGCTAAGGCAAAGGATGACCGGTTACTGAAGCCAATGTGAAGCCGGCTGAAATTAGAGTTGCTCACCACAGCAATCTCAATAGAAATCCATCCTATGGAAACAAAGGTGCCAACATGGAAGGGACTTTTATAGTTTGCCCCAGTATATTTACTAGCAGAAAAAAAATCTGACTATTCATTCTTCCATCCATCAGGAAGTAGAATAATAAATTAGGACAGATCCATCCTCTACAATACTATGTAATAGGATGTCCATCATCTCAACTGTTATGTGAAAAAGTAAAGTGAAAAACAGTGTGCTACAAACAAAACAAACAGCAACTGCAAATGTGCATTGCATATGAACATTAGGAACCAGTGACAGGATACCGTTGAGATTGGGAGACTAGAGAGAGATCTGCAGACCTAAACTTTGTATTTATATGCCTCTTTCTGGTTTGGTTATAAGTATAGGATCAATTATATATAATACATATTGATGGAATAAATTATAACATATACTACACTATATATATATATATATATATAGTCTAAGAAGGATTATAAGGACAAAAATACGTTAAGTGTTATTCCCTATCCACTTTTTTTAAAAGTCTTTGTTCTAAAATATAATTTTTTGAACCAACCTTCAGGCCTCTGAAGATGACAAAGAAGAATGAGGGAGCGTCCCCAAGTAGGTAAAGGAAACTGAAGTTGCAGAATAACTGGAGGATGAATGAATGTTTCAGGAAGAATAAATACCACGTGCAAGGGCTCGGGGGTAGTAGGTGCTTGAACTGTTAAGGGACCACGAGGAGGCCAATGTGGACCTGGCTGCATAAGCAGGAAGTTTGGAACAAAAGAGGCTGTAAAGGGATGCAGGGGGCAGATTATAAAAGATAGGTTTTACAAAAAACTTCACTGCAACTCAAAGTGAGAAAAGGCTTCTGAATTACAAACCAGTTCATGGGACATACATATACATACACAAGTGACACACACACAAACCACAGTTTGAAAAACCACATTGATTTTCATTCCACGTGTGAGAAAAGTCACCAGAAGCAGAGGTGTTACAAGATTTAAACTACACTTTAAAGAATCAGCCTGGCAGCTATGTGGAAAACAGACTTGGGGGTGCGTGGAAAGAGGGGAAACAGAGTCCTGTTGGGAGGTACTGAGGTATTAGTCTCGTTAAGATAGGGTCATGGCTACACTGGAATATTAGCAATAGCAGTAATAAGAGGTGATAGAATTAAGGATATGCTTTTAATGCAAAGCTCTTTGAATGTTCTGGTAATTTGGGTGTACAATATTAGAGTAAGAGAAGAATTAAAAATGACTCTCAATTTTGGGACACAGCCACTTGGTTACTGGTGATGCCATTTATTGATACTTAATTGAAGAGCAATATAATAGAATCAGATGGTAACAAAGGGAATTAAGAATGTTACTTAGCACACACGAAGTTTGAGCTGTCTGTTATGCACTCATTTGGAAAAGTTGAGTGGTCCCTTTGAAGTTAGAATAGGTTTGTGGCTTGTGCTGGCTAATGAAATGTAACCAATGAAGTGTGTCATTCTGGTGAAGACATAAATTTAAGTGACATCACTGTCTAAATGGTTAGCTCATACAGCATGGAGCAAATAGGAGCTTTGAGGGCAGGATTTTTCCTGCTGTGAATCTTAGCCATGAAATTAATGTAGGGGTTGTGGCCAGATTTTTTAATGAAATGAAATTAATAGGATAGGGTAGGGTAGGGTGGAATGGAGTGGGATGGGATGGGATGAGGTGGAATAGAATAGAAAACATCAATGGACAAGAACTACACACTTGTCCTAAAACGGCAGCCAATTACGCTGAGCTGTGTGAGACAGACAGTTAGCAAGAAAGATGTGAGGAATGTATGTACTGGCAAATAATATTTGATCTTTGCTAACCTGTATCTCATTTACCTCCGCAGTGGAAAATAGTTGACCATAACAGGATAGTTAATGCCCTTATGTTTAGTTAGGATACTGGAAGTGAAAATATATCGATGGAGACAATCCCCAAGTCATACAACCTAGGGCTAGACCTGCCGCTTTTCTGCCTTGTTATCTTTCTTTATAGCAGTTTATCCCTCAGATGGGACACAAAATGTCAATAGGACTGAAAGGCCCAGTCATGACCACTTCCTCCATGGCCGTGTTTGCATCTGCTCAAGGATCTGGATGATAATGTTATTTCATGCATCTGTAGCCAAGGCTCTACTCACACGTGAGAATACAAAAAAGAGTCAGAGAATCTCCATGGTGTCCATACATTTCAGTGCTTACTGATACCTACTATTACAATAAGATGCAATGTAAACAAATTCTTAAATTCAAGTCCAATGACTTGAAACACTGGCCCAACAAATATTTATTGAACAGGCAATAGGTTGCAGAAAAGAACTATCTTGTTTATTTCTCATGACAGCCCAGTGAAGGATGAGTGAATATTTCTAATTTATAGCTAAGAAAACCAAGACTCCTAAGGTTGAATGAGTTACCTATTCAGCTAATCAGTGGGACATGGGGTTACATACCAGATCTTTCTAAAGCCAAGTCACTCTGCATCCTATTACATTACATTACAGCAACTTTATCATTGTTGTCAGAGGAATATATTGGAAGCACCTGACTTCTTAGCCAAAAAGGGAGTGGTGAAGTGGATAATGGTATATCCGATAATGGCCTTGAAGGCAGGAGAACTATATGATATATATAGAAAGGTTTTTAACATGTATTAGGTAGAAATAAAACAATCCAACCACCAAGAAAAAACACAGGATAGTGTTTATTTAATATTCTTATTTGAATACTAAAGAGAGATACATACATATATCCATATACCTACTACATATGTCTATGTATTTTGAGCACAATATAGCAGAGTTCTTTTAACAGTGGCTGCCCCTGTAAGAGAAGGACTCAGAGTCCATGGTAAGAAATTCAATTACTTTTCATGATTTACCAAGTGTGCTATTAAAGCACACAGTCATCATGAGCACTATACAGTTAGAGTAATTCGAGCTCTCTTCCTTGGCACAAGAATGAGAATGCATCTCCCCAATCCTTTTTGAGATTAGGTCATGTGGCTTCCTTTGGTCAATGCAACGTGAGCAGATATAAAATGAGTCACATCTGAGTTGGCCCTATGCCCAATCACACTTCCATCCCAGCCACGTTAAAAGCACATGATGAGATAAAACCTCCATCAGCCAGAGTCCCCGAGTGACCACGATGAGTACAGTTCTCCTGCCAAATCACATCTCTCTCTTACACACATGTAGAGAGAACAAGAAATACACTTTCGTTATCTTAAGCCACTAATAGTGGAGACTGAATATTACGGCAGCATGGCACAGCCTATTCGGATGCACACAACAACGTACAGTAGAAATGTCAATGTATAAGGAAACATAAACCTAGCAATTACATTCAAATGTCTTAGTATTTTTAAATACTAAAGGGGAAAAGTGTTTAAAAATAATAAATTGGTTCATACATTTGTTAAGCAAATATTTTTTGAGAGACAAATATATCTCAGGCAAATATAAGCACAAGGGAAGTACCATTAAATAAGACAGACAAGATCCGAACTCTTACAATTAATGCAAATAAATGAGGAAGAAGAGATCAGGTAATGATAAGGGCTCTGATAAAAATAAAAGCCACGTGGTGTCACAGGAGGGACTGGGTGACAAGTCTGGGAGGTCAGAGAGGACTCTGGGAAGAAATCACTTCAGCTGATGGTTGCAGTTACAATGATAGTTCTAAAACCTCAAAGAAGTTTCTTCAAACTTCTCCACAGTCTCCAAATATTCTCAAGTAGGCCTTTATTTCACTGTACATCATAATAACACCACGAAATACGTACCTCCCAGCAGATAAAGTGATGGGGTAATAGAGTCCTCAGTCGAAAACCCAGGAGGAGGTCCTGCTTTCACCAAGAAAGTGTGGGACCATATTTAGTTACACCTGCAGATGGAACCGATAGAATCCTAAGTGGAGACAGAAGCAAACGTCGGCACCTCTCTAAGTGGGGAGGCCTCCAGTCGAAAACGTATCCCATAAAACATCAATCAAGATAGCAGCAAAAGGGGTGAAATGCGTACACACGTAAAAACAATTGAGAACATATTTGCCTAATTATACAGACAAAGATATCAAGACCAGTGTTGAAAGGAGATGAAAACCTAGGAGATGGGAACTCTCTGCTCCACTGGAACCCAACACCAGGGCTGGTAACATGGCCTGGGGGACAAATGCCACCAATCACAACAACATGAAAGATTTAATAAAGCCTGTGAAGTGCTTCCAAAGAAAGAAGGATCTGAAAGAAGGAAGCCACAGTCCTGCTTTTATCAGCAATTAGTCTTTTATATTTTTGTATCCAGCGAACTTTATTAAATCATTCTGCAAAGGTCAAGAGGGATGTGTCTTTCCTGATCTATTTTCATATTTCATGACACAGACTGAGTAACTGGATTATATACACTGTATTTCCAAAGACTGGAAGACATTTATGCTCAAGTGTTCACTTCCTGTGGTGTGATATTAGTCACTTAGACAATGGGGTTTTATACGATGCTTGGTATGTGTAGGAACTTGGCCAATTCCTTCTCTGTCTTTTTTTTTTTTTCTGGTGCCTGAAAAATCTTCCAGTTACCAGCTGTCAAAAACACAACTGGTTATCAATAGAAAAAGCAACTAGTTCCAATTCATCTGTACAAGTATACAGAATCATATACTCCAGGTTGCCATAAATGACACTTTATAGGAGGTATAAAATCCATTTAGCTGCCAGATAGTAATTTATAAGCTACCAAATTTCTTGTAGTCAAGTTATCTTCTTTTTCCAAATATTGGGGTGATGCTTGAGACTCAAAAAGGCTGATTAATCCTAAAGAGAACCCCAATATTTAAACTTTTATTGCATCATTCTGGTGATCATTTTGAAAGTGACAATGAAACAACAGGGCACTTTATGTATCTTTCATCCAACAATTTAAAATTTTCTTCACAAATTCACAAATATTATCTCATTTTCCTTTCAGCATCTCTAACAAGTAGACACTGTGTAGTGTTGTTGTCCCCAGCGCAAAGAGGCAGAAAAAAAAACAAAACATCAGTAGTTGTATTTGGGTTATGTCTCTTCAAATGAATTATTTTCTTCTTCCAATATTTTTCTGTGTTTTCTGATTTTCTTTAATGGGCCTTTTTTATTTTCGCCATGAAAACAAACTTTTCAACATTTGAAGTAAATACTAACAATCATCATTACCCCCATAGCTGACCCCATAAGGCAAGAATTAAGGTCTTTTATCTGTCTTATGTTCACCAATCCATTGGCCTCTACACCACACACTCTTCCTCACTAAGAAGCAGAGAGACATGTCTTTTATCTCTATGCCCAGTAGGGAGGGAAAAGGAATTAATATTTCTTGAAAGTTCACTATGAGCCAGAGCTGTGCTGAAACACATAAAATTAGCACAGTTAATATCACCACGCTAGGAGCTAAGTATTTGTCACTTACTTCTGGAAATGGCAGCTCAGAGAAACTCCTGCTTCAAGGGCATAAGTAAACTAATACCAGGAGACCAAATCAGCATCCAAACTCCACATCCAACTGATTGCACAGCAGGTATTCTCTCCAGCACAGTGTACACAGGCCAAGTCTTATCATCTACCCTCTCAGCATTTCCAGTACTATCTCCATCCAACACATCCTCCACAGAGCATGGAAATGAGAGAGCATTCCTCCTGTGCGTGAAAGTCTTCAGTCACTTCCCACTGCACACAGAACCCAACCTAAGCTCCTTACTGTGGCCTACAGGTGGGCCGGCGTGACCCAGCCCAGGCCAGGCCCACCTTGGGCCACATTCCCCCTTCACACACCAGACGTAAGGACCTAACTTCAGCACCTCGAACAATCAAAGCTCTTTCTCAAATCCAGGCCATTGCATATGCTGTCCCCTCTAGTTAGAAAGCCTCTCTATTCACTTCACGAGGTTGATTTCTTATTCTCTGGCGGGCCTTCCCTGATGCCTCAGTCTATGTAGGTCCCATTATTCTCTCTTTGCATCTTATTCTTTCCCTTCCCAACACTCAGCACAATTTCCAACTATACGTGTGTTTCTTTACTCATTTATATATATCCTTCCTACATGAGCTTCAGAAGCCAAGAACCAAGTCTCTTTGATGAACAACACATCAAGGATGCTGACACAATTCCTGGCTAGAAGAAGGTTCTCAAAAAGTATTTACCAAATTTACTGTATTTTGCAGTATATAATGGGTGCTTTTTTGTCCAAATATTTGAGGGAAAAATAAGGGTGCATGCTATACATGGGTATACATTATATCTTGCATTTTGCAAGTATTTGTTATATAGAACTTCTTGTATCATAATATGTTCAAAAACAAATTATAAAATTTATTTATAATACAAAAAACAAGTATATAAATATAAATAAGTAAATAATTGAATTAAAAAATTAAAACAAAATATTTTTTCTGAAAGTTTGGGCCAAAAATGTGGGTGCGCATTATACACAGCAAAATATGGTAATCATTAAACCCGTGTATAATACGCATCCTTATTTTCCCTCAGAAATTTGGGCAAAAACATATGCACTATGCACAGCAAAATATGTAAATAAATTTTAAAATTACATCTCAGGCTCCCACTTCACATTGTAATTATTAATAAAAATTTTCACTTTTATCCAAAAGGTCATTTGGCCTGACTGGGTCTGGCTCTGCCCTCAGTCAGCATTGGCTTCGTTCTTATCTTCAGGAGTGTGTCAGTGGTATCACTTCAAAGCGATTCTTCCTTCCCTCCCCACCGTTGCCCTTGGTTCCACTGCATCCGTCTGACCCAATACATGGCTTCTGCACAACTGACCAAAGTTGGGATTCTTTCAGCAAAGAAGACAAAGGGAAATGACCCTTTGGGTGGACAAACAATAGGTCACTTCCTGCCCTGGACCATGTGACTAAAAGCCCACAGCCCTGTGCCTGCAACAAAATCTGCTCACAGTTTCTCCCCAATAAAAAACTAGAAATGCTTCTCCCCAAGAGATTCCTGACATCCGTGGTGCCATCATCATGCAGCTGTTAGGAATCAGTCCTGCAGCCAAACATCCCTCTGTGTGTGAGCACAGAGGGTGGGGGGCACTGGGGGCCACTGCCTCAGGCCAACCCTTGCTGTGCTTCCTTTGGGCCTTAGAAACAGACCCGTTTTCATGACAACAGCTGCAATGATAAATAAGGCGCCGTCAGTAAAGATTCTTTGGAGCAGAGGTCAGCCAATTATTTTACTGTTTGTAACTTCAGTTCCATTGGTTTTGGAACTCTTGGTGGCAAGAGGGAGCCCGTTTTAAAACTATGACCCTACATGGCAAAAGAGAGAAACTACAAATACATGGCAACATACTGCATTCACATGAAGGAGCTGTTTTGTGACTTCTCCATTTACAGCCATTAAAAATAATCCTTCTGTGTACGTCAACTATAATTTAAAATAAATTTTAAAAATAAATAATCCCTCCATTATTTTAGTAACTTGGATAGGTTAACGTGCAAGTTTAAAAGCCAAGAAACACATTTTATAATCTGTATATTATGATTAATGCAATTAAATAATAATATTAATAACTAACATTGATTATTCATCACTTGCATTGATATTGCAAGATATATTTAACCCTCAACAGAGTCAATAAAGGCACCATAACCTTATTTCTTTCTTTATAGAATTTAGAACTACTTTAGAGGAATAAGATAACATCCAAAATCATAGAGCTAATAAAAACTTTTAACTTGCTGATCCAGAACTTAAAACTTAGGTCTTTAGTCCCCCAAGGTCTATAGCATTAGGTTACACAGCCTGCAACTTTAAAAATGATATGTCATTTTTAAGGACTTTGATAATGCAAAGGAGCAGAAAAAGGGTTGTCTCAAAAGAATGTACCCCCTACTTCGGATTCCTGTCAATTCCAGCAGCTTGGGGGGCTTTTTCAGCCAATGGGTGGAATCCCTGGGTGGAGATGCAGTGGTTCCTGTCTTGGGTACCATCCCAAGCTCCGAAAGCAGCTCTCCAAAATGGTCCTTCCAACAATGTATTGTAGGTTGTGTCCCTCCCTGCTTTGAAATCCTCATCTGGCAGCCTCACATGCATGTAGGAGGAAACCCTATGATGTCCCTCAAGACCCTGCAAGAGCCAGCCTCTGCCATTCTTGCCAGTGGCATTTCCACCACTCCCTCCTAGCTGGAGTTGCTACAAATCTTTCCCCCAAGATCGGTCTAGTCTGCAGTCCACTCAGTCCCTGCTCCTGAGCTCCAAGTGGGGCTAAAGAAAATCACTCCGCCCACCTCTGGGCGCTCCTGGCTGCTCTGCAACCTCTCTGTGCACCAAGTCGGAGAGCTCACTGCTCCTTTGAGGCCACTGTAAATGCCCGTCTCCTCCCAGCCACAACCGTGCAGCCTCCTCTTCCACTGCTAACATGCCCATGTTCTTCCCTACTTCTGTTATTTAAGTAGAAAAGATTTAAAAGTATATTCTCTGTCCGGGATAAAGTCAGTCCCTTTAAATCCCTCTCATCCCCTCCATACTCCACAAGGACTTGCTCACTTCCATCAATGACCTCTTTCCTTCTGCATCTTCAACATCGCTACACCAGTTTCCTAGGGCTGCTGTACCAACCTGTCTCAAAACTTGGTGGCTCATAACAATAGAAATGTATTGTCTCACTTCTAGCCCTGGAGGCTAGAAGTCCACAAGGTCATCAGGGTTTACTCCTCCTAAGGGCACTGAGAGAGAAGCTGTCCCATGCCTCTCTCCCAGCTTCTGGCTGTGGCTGACGATCCTTGGTGTTCCTTGGTGTTTCTTACTATGTAGCTACAGCACTTCAATCTCTGCCTGTCATCACATGTGTCTGTCTGAGGCTCCTCTCTTCTCATAAGGACCCCAGTCACATAGAATTAAAGGCCCACCTTACTCCTCTAGAACCCCATCTTAACTTACATAGTAATGACAGTTGTGGGGACTCTGTTTCCAAATGAGGCCACATTCACAGGTTTGAAGAGTTAGGACCTGAACGTGTATTTTGGGGAGACACAATTCAACCCACAAGAATCTCCCGTGCCATCAGCCTGTTCTTCTCAGCCTATGAATGTGGTTAAATTTCTCGTCCTACCAATCCCTCTCTTATTCTCAAACAAGTATCTCCAGCAGATACCACTTCCTGACTGCAGGTTTATGTGTTAGTCACCTATTAGACAGACCTCCTTGGGGGTCCCTGAGACACTTCCCTATGAGTAGGTCATGCCCAAAAGGGAATAGAGGAGCTTCGCCACACCCACTCCTCTTCCTCCTGCTTTTATTATCTTGATGCAGAGAACCACCATCAAGCCCATTACCCAAGCAAGAATCCTGGAAATTACCCCAGATTCTTCTCTCCCCTCACCCTCCTCAATCAACCAGTCCATAAGGCCTTACATTATCAGCAAACTATAAAGACAAAAGCACACAAGAATAGAATTTGGTATGTAAATCAATCACACAAGTGAATGCGTTGTATTTAGGTATAAAGAACTATCATGTGGTGCATAATAATCAAATGTAAATGGTAAAAAAACATTTGATTCTATTCAATAAACATGTCAAGCAGGTTGACAATGCATAAAATAAAGTTGGAAATATAAAAATAACCAAGATACTGTTCTTATCTTCATAAATTTAAATTATGGAGGAGACAGAAAAGTTGCAAATAGTTATGAAATTGTTTACATGGGCAAGTCTGATGTTCCAGATCTCCTGGAACTATATTAAACTGATAAGAGCAGATATTACGCTGGATCTTAGCCAAAAGGCTGAAAAGTGACCCCTCCTGGAACTGTAGAAGAACATTCTATAACTATCAAAGAGCATTCTCACTCTTAGAATGCAAACACCCACACTACTTAATAACCCCAAGAAGTCCAGCCTTCCACCAGATTCCTCTCATCTGAACAGCTCTGGGAATGCTTGGTAAATGACTACATCCTGCATATAAATTTCACTTAACACTCTGAGCCAACCAGCTGGCTTTGGAGCGGCTGTACCTGACACCTTTTAACCTCCCTGTGTCAGCCGTGCTCAGGCAGCATCTGCCAGTGTTCCCCCACCTCTCCCCAGCTGAGGCGGGGACCCTTCCTTCCTCGCTTACAGCAAAAGCTAAGGCTGACTTTCTCTGAAAAGTCAGGCATAACAGAAAGAGACTGTGGGACTTCCGCCAAGATGGAGACGTAGGTGGAGGAACCACCTCGCCTCTGTGCACAACCAAATCTAAGAACAACTATTTTTAACAGCAGTCACAACCAAGCCACACGGAAAATCGACAATACGGAGTCCAAAGGACAACTAGATACTCAGCTGGACCGGTATGAGGAGTGAAGCCAGCAGCGGAACAGGTTAGCAAGAAAAAATTCCCGGGTGGTGCGCGGTGCGCAAACAGCCGAAAGCGCTGATCGAGAGCTAGCTACGGGAGCGCACAGGGAAGAGGTGCGGCGGGCTGTCGTGCACCTGCGTCCGGAGAAACCAGTGAGAAGGGAAGCCTGCTCGGGGCAGCAGGCTCGCACAATTCCGATGGGATAAACAAGCCCGAGGCGTGTGGTGTGACTGGACAGGCTGGGCTAGCGGAGAGGACCGCCATTGCTCCCTCTCTGACCACGCCCCCACACACAGCGTCACAAACCAGCGACCTGGGTCGCCCCGTCCTGGTAAACAACTACGGCTTCGCTCTGCTACTTAACAGCACAAATAGACCAAAAATGGCTCTAGGACAACTCAGAGCCCCAGAACCCATAGATCTAAGCGATGAAGAAATAGCCAGTCTTTCAGATGCACAGTTCAAAACACTGGTTATCAGGATCCTTACAGAACTGGTTGATTTTAGTCACAAATTAGAGAAACATATGGAAGCTAAACTAATTGAAATGAAGGGAAATACACAGGAAACCAATAGTAATGGAAAGAAAATTCGGACTCAAACCAAGGGAGTGGACCAGAAGGAAGAAAAAAATGATCAAACACAAAAGAATGAAGAAATAAGAATTCAGAAAAATGAAGAGAAGCTTAGGAACCTCCAGGACATCTTTAAACGTTCCAACATCCGAAAGGGGGTACCAGAAGGGGGAAAGACACAGCCACCGGTGGAAAACTTATTTGAACAAATAATAAAGGAAAATTTCCCCAAACTGGCAAAGGAAATAGACTTCCAAGAAATCCAAGAAGCTCAGAGAGTACCAAAAAAGTTGGACCCAAGAAGGGACACACCAAGGCACATCATCATTGCATTAGCCAAGATTAAAATGAAGGAGAGAATCCTAGAAGCAGCAAGAGCTAAGGGGACAGTCACCTACAAAGGAGTTCCCATCAGACTGTCAGCTGATTTCTCAAAAGAGACCTTACAGGCAAGAAGGGGCTGGAAAGAGGTATTCCAAGTCATGAAAACCAAAGATCTACAACCAAGATTGCTCTACCCAGCAAAACTTTCATTTAGAATGGAAGGACAGATAAAGTGCTTCTCAGATAAGACCAAATTCAAGGAGTTCATCATCACCAAGCCCTTATTATATGAAATGTTAAAGGGACTTACCTAAGAAAAAGAAGATAAAAAAGATGAACAGGACTTCCGCCAAGATGGAGGTTTAGCTGGATGTGCCTGCCTCCTCACACAACCAAGTTTAGGGACAACTAAATATTAGCATCACAAAACACAACCAGAACACGGAAAACTGAACTTTTCGGAAGTCCGCTAACAACAAATTCTTCAGCCTGACCGGTAAGGGGCGAAACCGGCGTCGGGTGAGGACTTACAAAGGAGGGGCTCGGTCGGACCGGGCGCGGAATCCAGACGCGCGAATCCAGTCGCGCGGGTTCCAAACCCAGGATTGGACCTAGTGAGCCACCGAGCAGCCCACCGGGGGAGCGACACAGTGGGGAGGCGGTGGCAGCGAGTTGACTGTGGTTGCCTGGTTGCGCGCGAGTGAGGGAGAGTGAGCGGTTGGACCGGCAGCGATAGACTGCGGCCGCGGCGGTGTAGCGGGCGCCGCCATTTCCCCGCTCTGACCACGCCCCCACATACAGCGTCACAACCCAGCGACCTGGGACTCCAAGGCGCCGCTTGTCCCACTTAAAGGGCCAGAACAGACCAAAAATGTCGCAGGCAGAACTCAAAGCCCCAGAGATAAATCTAAATGACGAAGAAATAGCAAAACTCTCAGACGCACAGTTTAAAACACTGGTCATCACCTTCCTCACAGATTTGGTGGATTACAGCCACAAATTAGAGAAACATATAGAGGCTAAATTAAGGAAATGAATGGAATTCCACAGGAATCCCATAGAGATGAAAAGGAAACTGGGACTCAAATCAATGCAGTGGACCAGAAGAAAGCAAATAATGGACAAACAGAAAAGAGTCAAGGAGCAAGAATTCAAAGAAATGAGGAGAGTCTTAGGAACCTCCAGGACATCTTTAAACGCTCCAATATCCGAATTATAGGGGTACCAGAAGGGGGAAAGACACAACCACCAGTGGAAAAACTATTTGAACAAATAATAAAAGAAAATTTCCCCAATCTGGCAAAGGAAATAGACTTCCAAGAAATCCAAGAAGCCCAGAGAGTACCCAAAAAGTTGGACTCAAGAAGAAACACACCAAGGCATATCATAATTACATTAGCCAAAATTAAAATGAAGGAAAGAATCCTGGAAGCAGCAAGAGCTAAGGGGACAATCACCTACAAAGGAGTCCCCATCAGGCTGTCAGCAGATTTCTCAAAAGAGACCTTACAGGCAAGAAGGGGCTGGAAAGAAATATTCCAAGTCATGAAATCTAAAGACCTACAACCAAGATTGCTCTACCCAGCAAAACTTTCATTTAGAACGGAAGGACAGATAAGGTGCTTCTCAGATAAGACCAAATTCAAGGAGTTCATCATCACCAAGCCCTTATTATATGAAATGTTAAAGGGACTTATCTAAGAAAAAGAAGTTAAAGAAACATGAACAGTGAAAGGACAACAAAGTTGTCACAGTTATTAACAACCACACCTAAAACGAAAGCAAACTAAAAGGACAGCTAGAGCAGGAGTGGAAACATAGAAATGAAGATCTCAAGGAGGGTTAGCAACAGGGGAGTGGGAGGAGGAGATGGGGGGAGAAGGTACAGAAAACAGGTAGCATAGACAGTAGATAGAAAATAGATGGGGGGGCGAGAATAGTTTGGGAAATATAGAACCTAAAGGACTTGAGACACATGGACATAAACTAAAGGGGGGGTAATGGTGGGGTTGGGGGGCAGGGTGGAGGGGAATGGAGGGGGGAATAGAACAACTGTAACAGCATAATCAATTCAAAAAAATAAATAAATTTAATAAAAAAAATAAAAATAAAAATAGTGTAACATGCATAAATAAAGTGCATGTACCATGAAAAAAAAAAAAAAAGATGAACAGTGAAAGGACAGCAAACTCACAGTTATTAAGAACCATACCTAAAACAAAAGCAAACTAAGAGGACAGCTAGATCAGGAGCAGAAGCATAGAAATGAAGATCTCATGGAGGGTTAGCAACAGGGGAGTGGGAGGAGGGGAAGGGGGGAGAAGGTACAGAAAATAAGTAGCATAGACAGTAGATAGAAAATAGATAGGGGGAGGGTAAGAATAGCAGGGGAAATACAGAATCATAAGAATTTGAGACACGTGTTCATGAACTAAAGGGGGAAATGGTGGGGGAGGGGTATGCAGGGTGGAGGGGAATGGAGGGGGAGAATAGAGCAAATGTAATGGCATAATCAATAAAAAAAAGTTAAAAAAAAAGAAAAAAGAAAGAAAGAGACTGTGAAGGAGAAAGCTTCAATCTCATTACAATCTGTGGGCCCTCTTAAACCCCTCTTCACCCTTCCCCACCCTGCTCTCCATAGGAGCTACTGTACAGACCCACATGCTTGGCTCCTGTGCCTTCTGGCTTCTAAATGGGCTCAGCCCGTAGGAGCCCCAGCAGGAGTCCAGAGAGTTTTCCTTTGCCTCATTCCCCTTGCAGCTGCCTCTGGGTGTCTGTGTCCCTTCATCAGAGGTCACTCTCAGAGCCGACTGCTCTCCAGGATTCTCCCACCCCCACCCCGTAGCAGCTCTCCCTCTCTCCCACTCCTATAATCCCTTGCAATTCCCCTACACCCCTCCAACTTTGTAAACAGTCTCTTTTCAAAACTCAAGAGTGACATCTGTTTCCTGTGGACTCTGACTGATACAACCCATGATTACCTGAGACCCAGACCCAAATGCTCCCACCAACCTCTTCTGTGCTCCTGGGACGTTTACTTCCTCTAAGCAGGTCTCTACTTTTCTAAGCCCAGAAAAAAGGAAGTGATTTCCTACAGGTAAATATAATATGTAAATATAAAACACCTACGAAGAAAGCTTTTTACATTTATCTGTCTGTTAATTTCTCAACATTTGTACCTACATGTATATTCTTTACTCTCCCTTCTACAGTAGGATATTTGCTTTTCCTTTATATAACCAAGAACACACTAGAGTGTGTTTGGAAGGGGTGGGGTAGAGTTTGCCCCTCAAAATAATTTAAACTTGGAGCTTAAAAACAAAAAATAAGACAGACAGGTCTTTCTATTTTTGTCCATCTAGGCCAAGCAAAGAAATCATGGGCCCAGTATGCATCTTTGGATAATTAGTAAGAATAGATCATCCCAGTCAACCTGCAACAAAGGGCACTGCAGCATCCAGAGCTTTCCAATGATGAAAACACAGCTGGGCTACCGAGAACTGGCATTACACCCCTACCAAGATTTTTTGGGGACAACTTAGAAAGATGACAATCATGGCAGATAAATGTTCCTTCTCCCATGTGGTTCTTATTGGGCCCCTGAGGTAGAAAGTCTCTCCATTTATTTTTAAGGAATAAAGAACTGTCCCATTTTTCTTAGCCTCGGATCTTCTGAACCCTATAAACTGGACATCATCAGGGTGAATGCCAAGAGACAACTTCTTCCCAAACAAAACTCCAGAAGCCAGGCTGCGGCATTGTCCCCTCTCTGAGTCCTCCTCCACACATAGCCACAGAACCGCAACAGGTATTGTCCCACCCTGGTGATTACCTAAGTTTCCACCCATCCAACTTAGAAGTACGATCTTCTACAATAGGCCATGCTACTAAGACAGGGAGTTAAAGCAGCTCTACCTAATACACACAAAGAGAGAGAGGCTGCCAAAATGAGAAGACAAAAAAATATAGCCCAAATGAGAAAATAAAATGAAACTCCAGAAGAAGAAGTAAACAAAATGTAGATAAACAATCTATTATTAGGGGCAGAGTTCAAATCACTGGTTATTAGAATGCCCAAAGAACTCACTGGGTACTTCAACAGCATAAAAAAGACCCAGGAAAAAATGAAGTGTACACTAAGTGAAATAAAGAAAAATTTACAGGGAACCACCAGTGAAGCAGATGAGGCCAAGAATCAAATCAATGATTTGGAACATAAGGAAGAAAAAAGCATTCAATCAGAACAACAAGAAAAAAAAAGAATCAGAAAAAGTGAAGATAGGCTAGGGAAGCTCTGGGACATCTTCAAATGCACCAACATCTGATTCATAGGGGTGCTGAAGGAGAAGAGAAATAGCAAGAAATTGAAAATTTATTTGAAAAAAATGAAAGAAAACATCCCTAATTTGGTGAAAGAAATAGACATGTAAGTCCAGCAAACACAGAGAGTCTCAAATGAGTTGCACCCAAAGGGGGCCACACGAAGACACATCATGATTAAAATGCCAAATGTTACAGATAAAAAGAGGACTTCCACCAAGATGGAGGCATAGGTGGAGATGGCATGCTTTCTCACACAACCAAGTTTAGAGACAACAAAATATTAGCAACAGAAAATAGCCAGAACACAGAAAATTGAACTTTTCAGAAGTCCGATAACAACGAATTCTTCAGCCTGACCGGTAAGAGGGGTGAAACTAGCAGCTGGCAGTGCGGGGTTGCACAGGAAAACTCGGTCAGACGGACTCAGGCGCACCGATCCCAGGTGTGGGGTTGCAACGGGCAGACCCAGTGAGCGACCTAGTGAGCAAGACCCAGTGAGCGACCAGCAGATCTGGCGAGGGTGAAGGGCAGCGGGTTGACTGTGCTGGCCCATTCTTACCCAGGTAGACCGGTGAGGGAGTGGGCAGTGAGACGGGACTGAGCGGGTCCCAGAGATGAGAGGCCGCAGAGAAGACCGCCATTTTCCGCCTCTGACCCCGCCCCCACATAAGTACAACCCGGCGCTGGCGACCTGGTTAACACCTACGGATTCGCTCCTCACCCAGCAGAGGAAAACCGGAGAGGGGGACCGCCATTGCTCCCCACTCTGACCCCGCCCCCACATATAGCGTCACAAACCAGTGACCCCACCTGGGGCCCCGCCCCGGTACCCCTACGGCTCTGCTCCACTTAATGGGCACAAACAGACCAAAAATGGCTCTAGATCTCAGAGCCCCAGAGCCCATAGATCTAAGTGACGAAGAAATAGCCAGACTTTCAGATGCACAGTTCAAAACACTGGTCATCAGGATCCTTACAGAACTGGTTGATTTTAGTCAAAATTAGAGAAACATATGGAGGCTAAACTAATTGAAATGAATGGCAATGCACGGAAACCAATAGTAATGGAAAGGAAATTCGGACTCAAATCAAAGGAGTGGACCAGAAGGAGGATAAAAATGATCAACCAGAAAAGAATGAAGAAACAAGAATTCAAAAAAATGAGGAGAGAAGCTTAGGAACCTCAAGGACATCTTTAAACGCTCCAACATCCAAAGATAGGGGTACCAGAAGGGGGAAAGGACACAGCCACCGGTGGAAAACTTATTTGAACAAATAATAAAGGAAAATTTCCCCAAACTGGCAAAGCAAATAGACTTCAAGGAAATCCAGGAAGCTCAGAGAGTCCCAAAGAAGTTGGATCAGAAACACACCAAGGCACATCATCATTGCATTAGCCAAGATTAAAATGAAGGAGAGAATCCTAGAAGCAGCAAGAGCTAAGGGGACAGTCACCTACAAAGGAGTTCCCATCAGACTGTCAGCTGATTTCTCAAAAGAGACCTTACAGGCAAGAAGGGGCTGGAAAGAGGTATTCCAAGTCATGAAATCCAAAGATCTACAACCAAGATTGCTCTATCCAGCAAAGCTTTCATTTAGAATGGAAGGACAGATAAGGTGCTTCTCAGATAAGACCAAATTCAAGGAGTTCATCATCACCAAGCCCTTATTATATGAAATGTTAAAGGAACTTATATCAGAAAAAGAATAAAAAATATGAACAGTGAAAGGACAGCAAACTCAGTTATTAACAACCGCATCTAAAACAAAAGCAAGCTAAAAGGACAGCTAGAACAGGAGCAGAACCATAGAAATGAAGATCTCAAGGAGGGTTAGCAACAGGGGAGTGGGAGGAGAAGGGGGGAGAAGGTACAGAAAATGAGTAGCATAGACGGTAGGTAGAAAATAGAGAGGGGGAGGGCAAGAATAGTATGGGAAATATAGAATCCAAAGAACTTGAGACACATGGTCATAAACTAAAGGGGTGGAATGGTAGGGGTGGGGGTGTGCAGGGTGTAGGGGAATGAAGGGGGGAATAGAACAACTGTAATGGCATAATCAATAAAATAAAAATTTTTAAAAAGATGAAGAGAGAATCTTAAAAGCATCAAGAGGAAACCAGATAGTTACCTACAAAGTAGTTCCCATAAGACCGTCAGCTGATTTCTCAAAAGAGCCTTTGCAGGCTAGAAGGGACTGGCAAGACGTATTTAAAATGATGAAAAGCGAGGACCGACAACCTAGATTACTCTATCCAGCAAAGCTATCATTTAGATGAAAGAGTAGATAAAGTGCTTCCCAAATAAGGTCAAGTTAAAGGAGTTCATCAGCACCAAGCCCTTATTATATGAAATGTTAGAGACTTATTTAAGAAAAAGAAGATCAAAACTATGAACAACAAAATGGCAATAAATTCACAACTATCAACAATGGAATCTAAAAAAAAAACTAAGCAACAAGCAGAACAAAAACAGAAACAGAAATATGGAGATCGCGTGGAGGGTTTTCAGTTGAGAAGGGGAATTGGGAGAATGAGGGAAATGGTTCAGGAATTAAGAAGTACAAATTGGGCCCTGGTGGGTATGGCTCATCGGATTGAGCCCTGGCCTGTGAACAAAAGGCTCACCAGTTCGATCTCCAGTCAGGGCAGATGCCTGTGTTGTGGACCAGGTCCTTAGTAGGGGCGATGTGAAAGGCAACCACACACTGATGTTTCTCTCACTCTTTCTCCCTCACCTCCCCTCTCTCTAAAAATAAATAAATAAAACCTTAAAAAAAAGAAGTACAAATTGGCAGGTGCAAAATAGACAAGGAGAGGTTAAGAACAGTATAGGAAATGGAGAAGCCAAAGAATTACATGTATGACCCACAGACATAAACTAAGGGGGGTATTGCTGAAGCAAATGGGGTATACAGATACAGGGGGGCAAAAGAGGAAAAACTGGGACGACTGTAATAGCATAATCAACAAAATAGATTAAATAAATAAATAAATAAATAAATAAATAAACAAATAAATAAATAAATAAATAATAAAAGTGAAAGACAAAGAAAAAAACAAACTTTTTGGCCAACCCAATATCTATTCCTAGAAAGCATTATTTTTTTTCAAAAAAGCGTTCCAATGCCCTTTTCTCTGGGGTTCCCACACTAACTTTTCCTTACATGTTACTTTGTGTTCTAACTCTTTATCCATCTAGCTCATTGGTCTTTTGACAGCAGTAGGAGCTTGATAAATATCAAACACATTAATAAATTAGGAAATAAAAACCACTGCCTATTTCCCTCACTCTGCAAGTAGTGAAAAACATTGTCTGTGGGCCTTATTTTCAAGGCTCAGGAGCTGAATTAATGCTCATCTTCGAGGATTAGGGGAGCCAGATGAGAGCCTGAGGACTAAGATGTCAACACACTTCTTGGGGGAAAGCCCCAGCACTACTTATTTTGGGGGGGATGGGGCTTTGTAGACTCCCTGCTGGGGATCCACTACGACACACGTCAACCAAACACCAGCTCCACGGCTTACCTTCCCCCAACATCACTGCTGCTTTTTATATCTCTCCCTCTAGGTTGAGAGTTGGTGGTAGGGTGTGGGGACATGTGAGGCTGAAGTGTCTCCATACTCTCAGCTCTGCTCTGGTAAGTGACCCTAATCACTATTTTGAGTCCCAAAAAGCTCATCAGTCAGTTTTCTGGTTAAGTGTGGCCAAGACTTCAATGCAATCAAAGACCTGTCCCTGAGTTCTTGCTTTGTCAACCCTCCCTGAATCCATCTCCATGGATTCTGAGTCCAGCAGTCCAGGTGCACCCGGGCATTAGTCTGCTTGTTGTCGTCGTCATCGTTGTCTTAATAACTCCTCAGAATCCTATACAGTCATGTACAGGATGAAATCCTGGGGTGACACCAGAGCTCTAAGCAATAAAGTAACGAGCTGTTTCTCTTTTGTATTCTAATCATTCCAGTGCTGAATCTAGAAAAACCAACTTTGCGTCATCTGCATCAGTCAGAAACACAGAAATACGGCTTTTATCGAACAGGCAGGTATTCCGTACCCATCATGGGTCCGATATGATGGGATGCAATGGTCAGCAATACCGAAGAGTTGTATCTATAAAAAAGATACAACTAGCTTACATCACTGGTATTTGGCAAGAAGCCTGAGCTGAGCTCTGTTTCTCTCTTTTCATTTATTTATCATCTAACACTACAATTCCAGACCCATGAGCACATGTCTAGCACTGAGACGAGTTTTGTGGATCTCTTTGCATAAATACTGCCACTTGTCACTTCTCCTGCTCCTCAATGTTTGACACCAGCTCTCCTTATCCATAAATGATTAAACACCCCAAATTACTCAGAATGGTTGAGGCCCAAGTCTTTGTCCCCCAAACAGATTTTGTTCCTGTAGAGATGTTGGTTCTGGTTTCATGTGGTAGTTACATAGTTTGAGGATCAATTCTTCCATTGCATGTGCACACGATGGGTATTAATTAATCTGTCCCCTCCCCATTTAAGACTCTTTCTAAACTCACAAGTCAGTGACTTTGTCTATTCTATTGGCTCTATATGCTAGCACTAATAAGCTCCCTTCTAACCAGAATGTTCCCCAAATATGCAAATATATGTGAAAACACACTTCCAAATTAGGCTAAAAGCCTAAAACAACGTGTTTCCATCACAGATGTGAAATCCAGTACCTGTTCCTAGGAAAACTACTGTCCAGGAATGACTTAGCAGCTGACATTAATACAGCCATTATTTAATAATATCAAGTTTTGATTTTCAGCTTTTAGTTTTAACTTTACAAATTAAATTGTATAGCTATATGAACAAAGGGGAACCTCTCCAGACACAATCAGGTTGAAGCCCAGTTGAATGCCAAGGCCTCAAAGTCCTTAAGGCTGCTTGTCCCAGGGAGTGAAGTGTGGACCCCGACCGGGATTAGGACTGGGGAGTTCGAGCATTTTTTAATGCTTGTTTTCAACTTGAGCATGGCACAAGGATAGGTTAACACAGTGACGTGAATATTGCAGGCAGCAGTTGAGAAGGCAATGGGAAAACAGGTTCTGGCACTAGCCTGAGTAGAGGTCAAAGCCAGCTTCTGCTGTCTGGCTGTGTATGCCCCTCATCAAACTGATGAACAGTTAGTTCGTCAAACTGTAGCCCTCAAGGGGCCAAACTGTAGACTTCTAGCCTGCTTACCTGTAAATTGGAGCTAAAAATGCCTGCCTCACGGGATTTTGTCAGGATTAAACAAGATAACAAAAGTAACTAGGATTGCCTTCCTTTTCTCTTCTTATAATAGTTTTGGGAAAATGATTGTCAGAAAAGAAGCCAACGTAGTTGACTGCAAGAGCATGTGTGGAAGCTAAAAAGACCAAAGGCATTTAAAGAGTTTGGAAATTTTTGCCTGCTACATTTCAAGTCCTTGGGGGTTTTAAGAGATGAACTCGTGTGCTTTAGATCAGCACTGACTGACAGAAGTTTCTTCAATGATGGGAGTGTTCTGTATCTTTCCTGCCCAATGCAGTAGCTTTTGGCTATTGCACACTTAGGACATGGCTAGTGCAACTGAGGAACTCACTTATTAATTTCACTTACTTTTAATTACTTTAAATAGCCACACATGGCCAGTTGCTACCAACTCGAACAGGGCTCCTTGATATCTTTCTGACTCTAAAGTTCTCCCACACCAGGCTGGACTTGGGGAAGCAGAAGAATATGAGTTTAAACACATGGACTCTGGAATCGGACTGCCTGCATTCAAGTCCCTGCTCTGCCGCTGGGGGATTGCACGGCTCGTTTCCTCATCTATAAAAGAGAAATGCTAGTGCCATCACCTGTCACATGTTAGATGGCACATTTAGACTCTCATTAAATGTTTAAATAAGTGTTGAAGGGAGGGAGGAAGGGATGAAAAATGAATGAAAGAGGCAATAATATTTTTTATGAAGAGTGAAGAAAGCATCTAAAATGAAATAAACAAAATCTGAGAGCTTTTGATCAAAATTTCAGCGAAGATGGCCATTGGAGATGAGGATGAAGTTAGGTGCTCTGGGAGGTGGGGGGGAGACATGCTTCCAAGTTCAGTGATGGTAATGACAGTTATAGGAGAATCAGGGACAGAGGAATCTGACCTTAAGAATATTTATAGATTCTACCTCTATGAAAATACATATTTCAATTCTTAAAAGGGTGTCCAACCAAGGTTCTTTAAGAAAATACTACTCTGGGTTGTGTGACTTTATTTGTTCGTATTATAACCATCAGAAGTGAAGTCTGTGTTTTGCTGACTCCCCATTTCCAAGTTTTTATTAACACTACATCCACCCGTTCCCACACCAAAAAAAAAAAAAAACAGTGTGGGGCAAGTTTTCATAGCTGTTTATTCATTATAAATAGTAAATATTTACTGCACTTTTTACATGAAAGACATTTTTACAACACATTGTTGTTGGCAGAGGCTGCAACACAAAGATAGAACTTCTCTCCATCCATCACCCTCTAAGACCAATGCATGAACTAAACTCGGTACTATGTCTAGTCTCTCTAACCCACTATGTCATAGTTCTTAACTCTAAAGGGAATGTATTTGTGCCTACCTCATTCATGGTTCCGAGAATAGAAAGAAATAAATAACGCTGCCTTCCCCCTTCTTGTTCCTCTTAACACTTCAAAAAACCAATTTATTGACATTCTAAAATGTCACCACACAAACGTATGTAAACCTCAGTCCTATCATCTTTTCATATTGATATCATTGTATAATTTAAAAGTACATGAGAGCCACATGGACATTTCTGTTCTTGCCCTGCCTTTCATAGAAAAAAGAATGTAAACGTAGTCATTTTAAAAGCATTATTCTCAAACATGTCCTCTAGTCAAAAGGAGCAAGCCGGGTGTTGGTTGTCCAGCAAATAGCAATCACTGCATTTGACCACAGTGAATCATGAGCTGCGAAAATAAAAGCACCTGCAAAAATATAGTTCTGATTCTGTTTATATGACCCTGGCCGTTGCCAAAGCTTCCATGAGGTACACAGTATTGCACACCGGTAAGCAGCTGTGGAACTCACGTCACTGCTCCACCCGCCCTCCCCACCCAGTCGGCTTCTACGTGAAAATGCTTGGAGACCCGGCATACACCTCTCCCATGCTGGGAAAGAGAACAGGCTTTTTTCCTGTTACCTCATGTCCTATTAGCAAGATGTGCCCTTCTGGGACATGTAGTAACGACCTAAGTACAACTGAGGATAAGATAACAAATAATTTATTTGGGAGGCCCTTTACGACTAGTCTATAACTTCCTAAAAATGGTGGCATTTATTTTTATATCAATTTCCAGTGTGTAAAATGAAGGATTCCTCCATTCTTGCTTCATTAAGTGAGCAGTTTGAAAATTGTACAAGTGTCAGCATTGGCTAGCAATCATGTTATACTTTAGAGAATCTCCAACTATATTCTAGAACATTCAGTTTGCTCAGACCAGACCAGATAACCCTCACACACACATGTGCACGCACACGCATGCATGCACACCCATGCACACACACAAATGGAATGTTTTCCCTCCTTGATCATCAGCACTAAAGAGCTGGGATATTTGATAAGTAGCCATGTTAAGTCATTGCCTTAAAATGTTGCATTCATCTTTATTGTTCCGGGTCTTCCCCTTCTCCACTGCTTTTGTCCAGCATGTTCAAAAGAATTTGAAACCAACTACTGGAGAAAGAAAATCCATCATTCTCCTTTTTCTCCTGCTAAGACTGCCCCCCCCCAAAAGGGTGATGTGTTTTTCAGAGAAGATTTTTCATGTTTCAGCTGTGGAAACCAGAACCAGGGCCAGTTTCGGCTCCAAGTGGACAGTCCATTTACGCGATATCTGGCTTGAGATAATGAAAGGCACCTGTAAGAAAACACACACAGCTTTTTAGGTCATGCTGGGACAATTCACAGCAAGGGGCAAAATCAGATACAGGCTGACAATGTCATATTTAATACTATGGTATCAAAGGATTGAGACCAATATTTTTATTCCTGAGACAAGTTTGACACAACTCTGTGTCTTTCAGATTACACTCCACGTGATCCTTGAGCTGACCTCATTAAGAACATGTGTTTCCAATGCCAGGGGTTATTTCATTTCGGCCAACCCTCGTGTTTTACCTAGTGGCAATCAGGTTTCACATCTCAGCAATTAATAACCGCAAGATATTGTTGACATCAGTTAAGAAAATAATTGTACAAGCGAGTCCCTGCTTGAACAATCAGCTGGCTTTGCCACAATGTTGATCCTGGGCTGTGAGGCTGAATCGGGCCACCACCTCCCCTTGTTCAACATTTCTGACCCTTCCAGAAGCAAATATGCCCTAGAAAGTGCAAGGCTTACTTTGTCCATACTGCCCATACTGGTAACCTGTGACAGCATCCATACTGTAGCCGGTGGTGCTGTAGGTAGGTGGGCAATAGGACTGAGACGTTGGCAGACTGTCCAAGCTCTTCATGTGCTCTAGTCTCTGACTGCAGCTGGCCGACACCGTGGTGGTAGGTTCCAGGCCTCCAGTGAGAGGGGAGAGAGCGTAATCGGTCTGGGGTTGATGGGGTACCCCACCGTGGTTGGTCAGGAGTCCCATTACCTAAAATAAACAGGCAGATTTAGGCAGGTGTGAGAACATGAGGGAGACCAGACCATAGGGTATCACTGACAAAACAACTAGAAAAGTTTCCATTTTTATTTCTCTGGAAATCTACTGTTAAAGGGCTGTCCGGAAGACAGCGAGCTCAATTCAACGTGGCAGGGATATTACACCATGCCCGACAACTACATCTACCTGACTGCAGTTTCAGCAAAAGGAGAGGGGAGGCCATCTGGGGAGAAAGAGAAAAGAAAAAGAAGGAAGGAAAAGGGAGAAAAGAGAGACGGTGATAAAATCGAACCAGGATTTCAAACAAGGAGAAGGGAAGGAGGGACACAGGGGCAGAGCTAAGGAGAAATTATATCTGCGCATACAGAGTAATGTCAAACCATATATTACATCTATTTTGCATGTCATTTGAAACAGGCATTTGCTCATTATGATGTTCAAGTTAAATGAATTCAAATCAAATTCTTTTCCTTTATTTTGAGATCTCTGTGTCATTTTTTCAAAGTGTTCCCTCTCAAAGTTCCTCCCCATCTGGGGCACCCATCAGTAATTAGAAATAATTAATCCACCCCTGATGCTTCCTTGTACTTCTCTCACCCCTCCCACCGTGTAATCATTACTTCACTCACCTACATTGAACTGCAAGAGATCTGAGGGGAGTAACCTACTCAGCTTTGTCTGCCCGGTGCTTAACACAGTGCTTAGCACTTATTAGGGAATGAACAAATGAACAGGTGAAGGAATGAATAGTAAATGATTCTCCAAGTAACTGCTTCCATTGCTTATTCTTCCATTGTTTTTCTCTAAGCTCAAATTTCATATAAAATAAGTGTTGAATGAAAAGAAACACCCAAAATGCAAACATGTTATAAAAAGTCCACTCTGTTTTGTCAATAACCCTAAAGAGCAAGCGAACTTAAAAAAAAAAAAACCTGTGATAATAGAACCACTTTCAGATTAGCACAGTGACATGCTGCACAAACTCAGGCTCGCTGACCCTTACAACACCTTGTTTCAGAAGTAAGTGGGTAATTAATTTTGCAGCTGGAAACCTGTCACACGAGAGAGGAAGGGATTTTCCTCAAGTTCATACAATTCAGTGGCTGGGCTGATAGAAAAAAATGGACTGCTGGGTAAAGAGCCCCAGGTGCTCCCAAAATATCACCTGCTTAAGAAGTATAGAGAGGCAGGGCCCGCACTGGTACAGTACTGCCATAATAGTCCTGTTGTGTTTTATGGTGTTTGAGGGCTGTGAAGCTTGAAGTGCACACAGAAGAGCAGGAGGTGGGGGCAGCAGTGAAGCCCCATGCCTGACTCTGGGCCTCCTGCTGCCCTCCAAGGAAATTCAGGCCTTAGAAGCCTGGCTAGGGGGCCTCCAGCAAGGCGAGAGGAAGAGGCTAGTCTTGCATCCCAGAAAACATCCGAAATTAGATTCCAAGAAATAATGAGGCCACAATCCCCTTCAGGAAGGGTTTGCATAAACCTCACAGCTAAACACAATCTTCTTGAAAGAAAGCTTTAAACTGATCCATCTTCAATGAGCTCCAAGAGATGAGAGAGACAGAAAGAGACCCACCACCTTTTGTAGATTACCCCTGTCTCCACTTCTTGGTCAAAATGTCCAACTTTTTAAGGCCATTTCCAGATTTTCTTCAGCTGTGTGGTAAAATATCTGTTTAAAAACCTCTAAAAGTTACACATAGTCTAAAAAAAATCATCGTATGCAACAGAGCATAGTTTTGCTCTATTGGTGATTTGGGGGAAATGAAAATCACAAAATAAAGTAAGAATCAATAGGATTCACAGCTCCAGAAGAGTGGAGAGCCACAGAGCTGGGGCCGCTTGGGGACCTACTCTACAATTTATAGTGAGTTATTTAATTCAGTTTCTCATTTTAAAAAGTTGAACATAAGTTAGCAAGCACTGAAGTTATTTCCTGAATGTTCTTCCAACTACGTGGGTTTTCTTTCTACCTTTCCTTAAGTTGCATAGATGATTTTACAGTGCATACTTGGAAAATTTATAGACTCCAATTTACATAATAATTTATTAAATATTTCACTTCAAGCCAAAATTGCATGTCTATTATAAGGAAAGAATCTTCAAAATAAAGGTTGTTTGGTACAAAATGCAGTCTTAATTAAGTCAGAGGTACCTTACCTCTTTGTGTGCTGGTATAATGGGCAAGAATAGATAGGGAAAATCAAAATACCAAAAAAGTGATTTTTTAATGAAAAGGAGATAATGGCACAGGGTACAGATATTTTACTGTAAATAACCTGTGCTTAATTTTTAAGAAACACATAAAAAAGGCAATTCTGTAAATGTATCAATCCAGGGAAGAAAATTATCCAGTGGTACTAGGTAAAAAGGAAGATATTTTAAATTAATAGCATCCTTCACAAAGACAAATACTTGGAACTCAGTTAATGGTATGTCACTTTAAGGAAGAAATGGAATACTCTACATACAAGTATAGCTGGAGAATAAGAGCAGAATTTCACTCAAAACATGCACACTCTCCCATGAGCTACATGTACATTTTTGTGATAAAGTTTTTTTTCATCCTCTGCCGTACATTTCTTGTTTGCATAACTTTGAAGGCAGCAATAACTTTTATCATGGGGAAAAACCATGAAGATTCTTTCTTTTTTTAATTTTATTTAGTTATTTTTCAAGTACAGTTTTCTGTCCCTTTCTCCCATCCCAGCCCCCCCCCCACCCTGAACCATGAAGATTCTAAAAAAGAAGAAATGAGTCCTGCCTATAAGGAAAATTCTGCTTCTGATGTTCGTGGAGCGACTTTCTGCAGTTGCTGAGTTAGAAAAAGGGTAGGACATGATTTAAATCTAAGACCTTGAAATATATCTGTTGGTGGGTGGAGAGAGCAGGCAGAGCCCATATTCTAGAGCAACAGAGAGACAGTCCCTCAAAGATTCCAGGGTACAGTGTCTTTAAGACAGAGGGAGCATGACCCAATCAGAAAGGACAGCTGTTGGGAGAATAAAACAGAAGAGATGCTTATTGGGTCTTCCTATCGCTATTGCCACTTGTCACACATAAGAGGCTAGTGACAAGTGGCTCCTGCTTTAGCAATAGCTCTTAGCTCAGCAGCCCAATACTTGCAGTGGCTAATGTGAAGAAATTAAGAGGACCAGAGACCAGTGACCTTTGGTCCCTTTGATTTCCCTGATAGAGCCCAAGAAATAAGACATTCTCTTACAAACTCGTATTTCCATTGTGATCATCACAAATTACAATTGTGATTCGTATCTCAAGCATTGTATGAGGATGAGGAAATGCATGCCGAAATTTTCCTACATTTGGTTGCAAAATGAAATTAATAAATAATGATCACTAATGCAATTTATTTCAATATTTCACACTGGTAAGACTTGAGAAATGTACATTTTAATAAATTACAATTTAAATTTTAAAAATGAAATCTCTCTTGGAAAAAATACTGAATATACAAATACAAAATATATTACTTTCCCCTGACATAGTTTTAAACCTCAAATCTCTATGGAAGGGTTCCATTACACTCTTATGTACGTTTCTTTAAAAACTATTCTCTATTTCATGTGGTTTAAGGAAAGCTATGAATATTTCTTTTGCTGCACAAAGAAGTTGGTAAATGAACTTCTTGGAACCATCCCCTATCCCCAAGTATAGTTATGGAATGTCTTCCAGTCCTTTTCTCTTTTAGAATATTATCAGGATTTCTTTTGTACATTCTTTTCCTACAGCAATTGTAATTCAAAACATAAAACAAAGTCTTAATTTGTTGCAAAGTGTGTTTTTTCCTCTTATAAACCATTAGTTAGTAAGTTATCCCTACTACAGGTGTGGCCACTTTTGCCTGACTTGTTTTTAATTTGGAGTAGGAGGAACACAGTTGCCTGCCTTTCACCAACTATTTCAAAGGAAAAGAAATCAACTTAACTCTGTTTCTGGAACACTGGCCACATTAATAAATGCCATATAAATATAAAGGGCATTGTTAAAAAAAAAACTTCTACTCATCCCTCCAAAGTTTACTGACTACAGTAACTATATTTATTTGTTTAATTTGGATATCACTTATGTCCAGAACCAAACCAATATTCAAACATCCATCCAAATGATTTTCTCAGTACGTGTGCCACTGAGGTCACCTAATGGTCGAATCGCAGTGACTACATCTCCAAGGCTGAAAAGCCTACGTTGGAACAGCAGAGATTTTCCACAAAATGTTGTCTTCAGATTCAAATGCCTTAGGAATTATCCTGCAGTTGATTAGCATCTAAATAATTAGATTTTTGGCCCTGTCTGTTTGAAAGCTATATGAGGAAAGTGGCCCGAAGGCAGAAGTTTCTCTGAAGGTAAGCAGGGTGACCTTCTCACCCGGACCCGAGTTATGGGAGGGGCATGGCTGACCTCTACCAAACCTGACAGAAACCCAGTGCCTGCAAAATGCCCCGCTAACTACATCATTATTTTTTATTTTAATCATTAGCCCTTTTTACAAGTAGCTATGTTCAATAATGATGAAAGAGTGTGAGTACCAGACAAGTGTGATTTGGATGCTGCACATGTTTTCAGGTTTTATTTGTGAACAATACAGTCAGTGCTGTCTCCATTAAACTCTAAGTAGCACCTATGTTTTAATCTCCAGTCCTGTGACCAATTACAGAATCAGTTCTATTGTATCGATTCTTTAGAACACCTATTTCTTAATAGAGCTAAGCTATTATAGCGGTAGGAATATTCTTTAGGGACTGATGCCTAAAATATAAATGTAGGCAAAGAATTAGCATAGAAAAGGCTTGCAAAATGCATGTATATGTACATACCGACATATATCCATAGTATGTATAGTTTACATCTAGCTATTAATGAACAATCATATTATGTCCATCTATTACCAGCAAAAGAAGGCCCATTATAAAAAGCTTATTCTATCCAAATGCAAAAGTATGCCAGTTAATATTGGTATTTGAGTATGTTAGACCCACCATGGGCAGTAATAAAGTTCTCATATGTTTTAATTCATTTACGCATGCCTGCATTTAATATGCTTTCTGACCACGTCTACAATTAATATGATTTATGAGAAAAGAACATGTGCAATATTGGGGAGGGGGAGTACAACATACATGTTTTTTTCTACTATGAATGAAAAATATAACAAAATGGCTCAAGGAAAATTGTTGGCAGGTAGCATACTGAGATGGACTGACAGAGCCCCGAGTGAACTTGGGGGAGTTAATGATATCCTCTTATCTGACCCTGACACATTTGCAGCATGTAATTTACAGAAGCTCTGTCCAGGGAATCTTGACAAATGCTCCTAACGATGTCAGGGCAATGTTCCATTCTAATGCAAAACAGATGTGGGTCAGATACCCTCATTCATCACTTCACATGAGAGTCTCAAACTCTTTCTGGAAGGAATGACATTACCTGCTGTTGACTCCTCTGGGTTCAGGGAATTCCTCACAACCACAGTAGCCCTCTTAAAGGGTAAGCACTCAAACCTATCATCGTTTCAAAAACCTGTCTGAGCCCACGGCCATGGAAAATCAAACATATATCTTGGTTTAATTTCATGACAACTGCAGGACACATTTGCTAAATATCAATTGACCTGTTGGAACCTAAAATTCCAAATATAGAAAGGGAAACGCTCTGTGCTGGGGCCTCCCACAATACTTCAGTGAGATAGCGTTTAAAACTTTATTCTAATTGTCCATAAACTAAACCTGCATTCAAGGCCGTGCAGGGCTCATTCCCCCTAATAACCATCCATAAATCTGAACCTTGAAGAACCTTAAGTGCCCAGCTCTGAGTTTCACCAAGAAAAAGTCTTAAAATAAACTAGAACTACACATTGCCATTTAGCAAAAAGAGGCTCAGTTTTGCCTCTCCTAACCAGAGTAGACTCCACTCCTTCCATCCCACTAAAATTTCCCTCCCGCCCAAAACCCTAACAACATAGAGGGCAGACATTCCAGCTTACTAAGGGAGGAAAACAGTTGCCCAGCTCAACAAGAAAATTTCTTCTTTCTCCCAGGTCATTTATGAAGGAGGTGAATACGTCTGTGGCTGCCCAAAGTCAAAGTCATAAGATTCCACCTACCAAATGCCTGATGATTATAGAAGAGAAGCATCCCTTTCCTTCTTTCCATGTGAAGGAAGATAGGACAGAGAAAAGAGCCAAAGGAACGGACCAAGTGATACTGATCGAAAGCATAGATGTCAGGAATAAACATATCCTTTAGGACATGTTTTCTGGTCAGGTTCACAGGCTTTGTGGTAAGGAGGAATAAGCGCTCATTTCAGATGCATGGAACTATGCAGCAACTCGACAGATTTGGGTCAACATCTGAGCGCAGAGTCTTCCCAGAACCAGAAGCTACAACCCCACTAGGCTAAAATCCTATACATTTTAATTCCCCTCTTACCCGATTCTAGGGGCACTGGACCAATAGAGATATTGCATCACTTTTCCACTAAAAAAACATGTACTTATGTCCTGGATCATAAATTGGTTGGTAGCTATGCCTCCTACTGCACAGGCAACTTTGTGCGGGCTGGCAACTACAATTACTGCTTTCTGAACGGATACCAGCATGAGTCCTTAGTTGTTTCGAATATCTAAGTGTAATAGGTATGAAAATAGAAACGCTTTTTTTGATATTACTATTCCACATTTGCTCTTTGTCAGGGACAAAGGCACATACATAGGTCTCTGATCTACAGAAATTGTCTGCTCCTACAGATTAGACGAAACAGAGTCTTTGTGACTTAGTGACTGAAAGAATGCTTCCTAATCAATTAACTCAAAATCACTTAGATGGCCCCTTACTTTCTAAAACCTTTCTAGTGCTCCTGTTGTTTTCCCTGCTTTTATCCTTTAGGGGAAGAAAATCATCAGATTCTTCTGCTTTACCCTGTGAGGTAAGTGTCATGCTTCCAATTCATCCAGTATCTGGAATTATAGAAACTGGACTGTATTGCTTTCAAATGAATTCATGTTATTGTATTCCAATGAATCAAAAGAAGAAAAAGAAAAGAAAAACAATGGGATAATCCTCTCTCCTCCCCACACTTAGCCACACGGGATGAAGGATTGTTAGCTTCCATTTTCCTTGTAGCAGATTTTCACATTACTCTGATCCTAATTACTCAAACAAAATCAATATATTTTACATTGCATTTCTGGGGAATATCATATCCCAGGCACTACAATTACTGCATTCTGAATGGATACCAGCATGAGTCCTTAGTTGTTTCGAATATCTAAGTGTAATAGGTACCTGAAAATACTTCAGCCCACCAAGAAACTGCTTTTCTTTGATATTACTCAGTTTCCACATTCGCTCTTTGTCAGGGACAAACAAAAGTATGGTTTTTCTTGATCAGAGGTTCCTATAATATTCTTAAGTAAGTAAAAATGAAACAGTATTATTACTTTACCAAAAAAGCAGTTAAACTTCCTGGGTGCTGTGTTTCTCAGCAGAGCTCTATAAGACTACCCCTTTTAAATACCTTCCAAGTTTAACAAGATGATGAAACAGAGCTGAGATGGTTAAAGCAGCTTGTCTGGAGACACACAGCTAGTGAGGGGCTGATATGTATAAGAATCTGCTGCTTTTGACCTTGGGGCTCCTTGTTTAGAGGGATGAGTTTCACCTACACTGCAGTCAATTCACTAAACAGGAACCCTCTTTCTTCCCTTTACTCCTTTAACTGCCTTATCTAAGTAAACATTACTGAGCAGTGTACAGGTTCTTCTTTAAAATTACTCTTTCCTGCGAAGTTGTTATGCAGAGGGGTGACAGTGTGTGGAAGCAGACCGCAGACTCGGAGGTTTCATAGAAACCTCCCCTTGTAAGAAAAATCAAGGGAACCACTTTTAAAAACGGATGAATCATGAGTTGGGTCTCCACCTGTGTTTTCTTCCTTTCAGCATTTCCTAGGAAATGTTCCTGAACTTGGTGGTTTGATACTCGACAAAAGCGCTCCTCCGTTGAACAGAAAACACCAAGTTATGCAAACATGTTTCCATATTGCCAGCCTTGGCAGAGACCTCAGTAGGCTAATGTATACTGAGACTCTGAAAGACAAAGGGATGTAATGTGTAACATCTGCCAGATTGTCGATTCAGAACTCACTTTCCCCCAAACTGTCACTCCAAGGAGCCCACTTTGAGGAACGAGCCTTGATTATGAGACAGCGTTTGGTTTCTGGGTGTTTGAACATGATTATGACTTAGGACCATTCCTTAGGACGGCAGTTTCCAACAGGTGTGTTACAAGAATTTTTAAAACATTCAGTACCTGACTACTTAGTCAGGGGCACCGACCTCTTTTCCCTTAGATTGTCAGATTTTAAAAAGTGACGACAGCCAGCATAACAATAGCCATTCGGTATGTGTAAACAAAATTATAACCATTTTTGTCAAATCAAGAAAAAGTCCATGTTTTGTGGTGTGCTGCAGAATTTTAGTAATGAGTTTACATGTGCCAGGAGATGAAAGCAGTTGGAAAATCACTGCTCTAGTAGCCCAGAGTCAAAAAAGGAAATGGTAACTTTATAATGCAGTATGGTATGTGTTTTAACAAGGTATGAACACAGTAATGTGCCATCAACAGAGACTAAAACAAATTCTGGAAGAGTTATGGAAGGGTTGACATTGAACTAGAAATTTTTCCTTGGAGTCATATAAATTAGAGGGTCAGCTCTATAAAAGGCTTTTAAATCTCAGAACAGATGCAAAGTTTTAATTCAGTCTTTTAATGCAAACGGCACAAAGTGAGACACTGTTGTGTGAGGGGAAAAAAGTCCATGATTTCTTTAAAACCTCCCTCCTTCATTAGTTCAGCACTGAGGGCTCGCTGCCCCATCAACTCCCACATAAGAAGTATTCCCTTTAAGGTAGAAATGCTACCCTGTGATTCTACAAAGTGCACTCTCTCTAGGGCGTCCCAGTTTGCCATTTTCCACACAGGTCAGCAGGGACGATGGCATCACTAATCTCCAAAATGCTCTTTTACTAAACTCTAGCGAAATGTCAAGAGTAATTTTTAAATATTGCACTGTACATTGAAAAATATACACCTCTGATGGAACCCAGACTGTTTTGCAGAGACAGATTCTTGAGGGGGGAAAAAACAAAAAAACAGTATACAACTAATGACTGAATCCAGCCAGCTATGTCTGCAGTACAAAGCACACATTCAGGCCCTAATTGAATAAATATGCAAGTATTCAGATTTCTGAAGATATTGCCATTTTGCAAATGCAGTAATAAATTAAAAGCTTTACATTGCATTCCAACTCCATATAAAGGGTTGATTCAGACCACTCGCCTCACACTAGAATCCAACACAGCTTTACCGTGTATTATTGAATACAAAGAAAAACTTTTATTCTAGTAGCTTAGTTATGGACCAAGCAATCACACTCAATTTTTTCTCTTCAATGGCTGAAGGAATTCAAATGGGCCTAAAAACGATGGGGCTGTTGCATTTGATTTGTATAACGTACGGGAGAAAGTTGCTGATGGAGTTTCTATTTAAATCAGTTCAGCAGACACCAGAAAATTTTAATTCAGCAAGAAAGGTTTTCTTGTGGCTGATTTCAGTGACACAATGTAAGATTCAATCACTGGCTGCTGCTCCCTCCTTTTCTCTAAAAAAAAAAAAAAAAGAGACTTTGGCCACATAGTTGTTTCTCTCACAATGGTCCAAATCGGTAACTGACTCAAGAGACTGTGGCTAGGGCTGACATAAACCAGGGCTCTCCTCATATTCTTCAGGGGTAGTGACCACAGCCTTCAGGGGAAAACCAATGGCACCAAGTCAGTTACAGTCTGCATCAATTCAACAAGTGGATTAGCAGCACTCTTCTAGCCGCCGAGAGAACATCTCGAAAACCTAACACAGCAGAATGGAAACATGCAATGGCCAATGGTTGTTCCAGTGTAGGTGAGATGGACTCACTTACAGTCATAAACTTGAGCCTCCATAAACATGACAGGCTTCTGCAGCCCTGGATTTGAGCTCCTGAACTGCTTTAGAAATGAAACAGAAAGAGCCTCAAGCTGCCCCTGTTCTCTGGAATGTTTCTCTGGCCAGGCTCTGTTGGACACCCCACCAATCTCTTTAATCAAAATCATTTGTTTTCCTCCCACAGATGAATTTCTGGAAAGTGTGATGGTAAGGCAGTGGCTCTGCTGGGCAATGGTTGGTGGCAGGCCCCCTGCGTGCTGGGCTCTGTGCGATGAGGAAAGTAGGCCAAGAGCACAGAACCCACAACCTGTGTGTAAAATGGTCAAAACAACTGGCCTAGCGTCAGGTAGCTTCTGGATGCATGCTCAGAAATGTCCGGGAGCTGGCCCAACCACCAGGGACAATCTTACTGCTTTTACGTGTTTCAGCAGCACAAGAAAAGGTCCAAGAATGACCATGCCACAGTGAAAAACATTGTCTCCCAATGTAAGGCCAAAATGTACCCATCACAAGCATTCTTAATGATTGCACCCCATCTACATATCAAGCTGATGCACAGTAGGCCCTTACTGCCTCCCTGGACAAAGAACCACCGTCTTGCTGGCAACTAAGGAATTTGGGATAATTGTGAACAGTGTGGTCCAGAAAATGACAAGCAAAATCAAAAGCAGTCTTGAGTTTTGTGTACACATATTAACACTTAAATGCTTCTCCCTAATAAGTTTCAGGATTAACAAATGTTTGTCAAAAGGAACTGTGCTGAGCAATTGAAATCTAATTTGAAATGGAACCACAACCGTCTAATACATATATGCATGAAATGGAGAAGCTGCTTAATAGGCGTAGCTGACACCAAATATGCAATTTACATACATTACACACCAATAATCTCCATTTTAATATTATTCTTTAAAAGCAACTAGGGGGGTGGTTGAGTTAAAGGTTTTCTTTTGTGAAATGTACACAAGAACAAAAGACGGTGCTGGCATCTTCTGCCATTAACCACAATCTCGTTAACGTAAAGATCTCTCCACTCGTCCTTGAGTTCATTCCGGAGACCATGCCTCATCCCACAAAGCTGTGATGATTCGACCAGACTTAACAGATGAATGGTCGATAAACTTGATGAGATCTGCAGACCCACTCTTTGTTCTTGAGCTGCCGAGTGGTGAGCAAACATTCAAGCATTTTCAAGCCTGGTACAAAAATCTTTACGAGATGTTTTTTTTTCTTTCCCCAGTAGATTATCCATGAAATAGGACAGGTGTACTGGTTATTCAATTACATCTTACCCAAGACCTGGACTAACTTTGAAATGAGGCCTCTGAGCACAGTTCTTACCATGGGGATTTATTAATAACAGTTAAACAGTCTCTCAAACAAAACTCTTTTTTTTTTGTAATTGAAGCCTATTTTCTTATTTTGTCATTTGTTTCACTCATAAACCAGAAAGGAAAATCTGCCCATCTGCTCTAAACATAAAATGTGTTCATAATAATCCAGATTTATACCAAATGTATTTTTAAGTGTTGCTGAATTGAGAGAGTACTCAAAATTTATGGCCTCTGAGCTTGCAAAGAGGACTTCCTCTTTTTAAGGAGGGAAATGCTTAAAATGAACGTAAGAAAGGCTTAGAAAGCTTCTTGGATATCAAATGGCTCCGTAAGAAAAAAAAAATGTCAATGATATGAGTAAATGAATCAAAACCATATGGATCAAATTTTCCCTAAAATACACAGTTTGAAAAATTAAGGAGGAAAGTGCTTGGCAAAATGTGTTTTACGTTTTACCAAACCCAAAACATTTGAAGAATCATTTGCAATGGTTGATGAACCTTAAATGCAGCCAAGTTGGCCCAGGACCGTATACTACATAGCAATAAAAAACAAAAGCTTCCTCGAAATCACGTAACCCACTGACACTGTACGTCACTCGAGAAATTATTAGAGACCGTCACCAAAAACTGTGGAGTTTGCAGGCGTAGAGTGGGGAGCAGAGCGTGAAATGGTAAAAGGTTGTTCGGGTCAAAGGCCTTGTTTTTCTGGTTTGGCTGTATGTGTTTTGGAGGTGGGGGAGCAGTGAGGGTAGTGTTTCTCACAAAGTTAATTAGAAGAACATGTTAATTAGTCTCATGCCTTGAGCACATGGTAGCGTTTCCTCAGCACTCCCTATTCCAAGTCAACGTTCCATTCTCTGTCCTGCTCGAGCAGGAAGGTGCTGGTAACAGGCACGACCTCTGTTTCCCTGTGTTCTTTCTCTGGCGTCTCACGCCAAGAGAACACGACCTTCTACAGGAAGGCAGCTACTGCCAGGGGAATGGACCCCTCTGTAGAGTGAGTCGAATGGTTTTCTTCTCAGAGGGTGTTTTGTCGTTCATTGCATAAGCCCTGTCTCCTAAAAAAGTTACGTAGTTCAGACGAAATGCAATTCAGAGGCTGCAGAAAATTCTGAGGTCATTAGCCTGCCCTCTTCCTCACCTGTCACTGACAATCCCGCCTCCAGTCCCCTGGCAGATCCAGTCTCCAAGGGAATGGGAAGCCAGACACCCCCCGTCTCCAGCCTTTCGGCCTTGCCTACTCCGATCAGGCCACACACCAGTGCCTGGAGAACTTTCTAGGACACTGTGCTTCCTCAGCAAGTGAAGTGTGTAATTTCTGTTTATAGAAGAGTTAGTAACAACTGCAAGACAGACGGATAAGGTGCTTAACTCCAGCTATTACTCCCCTGTCATTTCTATAGCTGTGTGCACTGGCCTCAGTTTTCCCATATGTTAAGTGGGGCTGTCTCCCAGATATAGTTACTGATTTCCTCAGAACCAACAACTAAGCAGCACATGCACCCTTTCAGAACTTGAGGAGAGATATGAACAAAGTTCCTAAAAATTGTTGTCAGTGTTCTGAGATTTATAATGTCATACGTACATGTCAGCCCATTGGTGCTCCAATCTCCGCAGCAGGACAGCTATGACCTTCCTGAGTCCCTCCTTTACAAACCTGTTCCTCCCGAAGCCGAGACCTTCCCTGAGACAAGGGCTGAGGGCAGCTAACAAACACCACTCAGCTAACACCACTCAGCTAATAACTTTGATTCCAAGGTTTAAAAGGATGTTTTGTTTGAGGAGGCAGGTAGGTTAGAAGCCCCCAAAGAAAGGCAACTACAGTCTACACACAGGGAAATAGTAAGACCATCCTGGTGTCTATTCACACCTTCACGAGGAACTTAGCCCATGGTACAAAAGTTCACGTGCATTCTAACTTACGACTTTCAAGTTGGGATGGCAAATAATACATCACCTTTAATGACACTAGGGAAAAAGTCAAGTGAAATGCACAAATATTTTTAACATATCGAATAGCCTCCCCTGGAGAGATCTACAATGAACTGATTGTAATGACTCAAACAACTTTAGCTACAATTCAATTCGAACTAGCAGGTGGGGAAGGGTCTGTGATGAAATATGAAGATCGAGAAAAGACAAGATGCAAAGTTACACACACTGCCACCTCAGGTGTATTTTTAAAAAGGTGTGAGACCCTAAAGGAAGAACCAGAAGGCAACAAGCGAAAATGTTAACAGTGGTTGCCCAAGGTGATTGTTTTCTCCTCCAAAAACACCTTTAAAAATATTTCCATTTTTTACAATAAGCATACAGATTGTTAGTCCAAGTTAGCAGATTAATAGAAGTGGGCAAAGAAAAAATACACGTATAGAAAAAATACACGTATACTCTTTTTATTAACACAAAGAGCATAATTTAACCTGAAACCCCCCCCAAAAAGTTTAGAAAACTAGTTTCCACTAACTGAAGTCTGGAAGCCAGGAATCCTGGGTTCTAGTCCCAACTGCCTCAACGTCCGCCCTGTGGCTTCAACGGGCCATCAGCTCTCTGAGCTTCGGCCAATGTGTTTGCATTGTAGGCACCCAGATGGAGGCAGAAAAGTGAAAAGGTGAAAATAAGAGAAGAAATGGTAACCCTAGCATTAGTTTCATTTTAATATTATATTCTCTAATATATTAATAGGCTCTTCTATAAAATTAGCAACAAGACTAAAGGGTCACCTCCACCCTTTCTCTACTTTAGTTTACAGGTACGTGGGCTTTTACTCTTCACATTTTCTTCATTATACTCTTAATAAAGTTAGATGGTCAAACGTGAAGCACGCACCAAACCCTTGCACAAACAGAGGCATTCCTGAGGACTGATGAATCCCCAAAGCTACAGGAATCTGAGTTCTAATTCCCGAAGGGTCTGCTCCCACATTTTGCAAAGATGTCTGACAAGATACTGATTCATTCACTGTCTTTCATTCTTCAGTTTTGTGTGAGAAAATAAAAAGCTTCATATTATTTGTCTTTTTGCTAAGTCTTTGGGGAAGCTGCCAGAACTGAGACCACATGGGGTCCTACTGGGGGTTTGAGGCAGAAGCCTACGATAGAAATGCAAACTATCCTGGATATTTGCGATGCTTTAAGGAAGGAATTAACATAATATGTAAGAGCACAGTAAAGAAATACAGAAAAAACTGCCCGCGGAATTTTCCATTGCTTGATATTGGAACGATTCCCACCCTCCCGCCAGCTCTGGAATCATAGCCAAGCTTCTTGAAAATCAAGGATTAACAGTTTCAAGATCAAGTGCTAATAATTCCACTTTTGTAATGCTTGCATAATATAATAAAATACACTTATTAAACATACAAGGTGATACATTTATAGAAAAACAAGCCATTTCACTTATAGAATACAGATTGCCTCATTATATTTACTGTGACAGAATCCCATGAAATGCTAACAGACCCCTGGGTCTCACCTTACAGAAGTGGTTAGACTCAAAGTTTACTTTTATGAAAACTTTCAGCCAAATCACATTTATAAAAAGCTTTTTCATGGCCTCAAACCACTCCTGTGAAAAACTACAGAGATAACTGCGTCTGATGTGACTTCTAAGCTGTGGAAGATGCTACGAACCTGGGCATCTTCAAGATGCATGTATTAATATAAGTTCACGGTTTTCATGCAAAAACCGCATTCAGAAATGCCAGCACTTGGAAATTAAATGTACGAAAGTCCTGTCGGAAGCACGTTCATTGTTTTCATGTCGTTATTTTCGGCTGAGGTCTAAAGCCGCCTCTTGATTTTTTTTTTTTTATCCCAGAATGTGCTATAGGAATCTATGAAACTTAATTACATTTACTGTTACAAAAAAAAATAAAAAAAGGATTTATGAACTTTTTGCCTCTAGGCGGAAATGTTTATTTCATTGCCTTCAGTATTCATTCTTTTCAACTGCAGCAGCTTTGAACTTGGTAGCTGCCCGGAGTTTATCACCGTGGTGCAGAGCCCAGGAACCCCTCTCCCAAGACGCAAACCACAAGTTGAAGAAAACGAAGAAGGCAAAGATATATGAGTCGTTATTTTGGCCACCCTTTGTGCCATTAAAATCTCATTTTCTGCCTATTAGAATGCCCTCTTGGTGCTTAGGCAGCGGTGATAGTCAGTGATTAGTGTGTAATTGACTATAATTGTCTTTTCACTTTTCATTTGTGTCATTCGGAGCTTCTCTCTGTTTTCCTAACCACCAAGAGGAAAAAGGGCGTTAAGAAAAGATAAAGCTGTTAAAAGTCTCACTCTCAGCCCCCGAAGAGACTCCCGATTGCAATTATAGATTGCCACCCCTTTGTGACATTTCTCCAAATTCAGCAGGCGGCTATCCCCGCCACCTGGACCAAGAGCTCTCTAATAAAATCAAGGATCTGTATTTAAATAATTGCTAATAATGTCGACCTCAGACAGATGCCACGTGTAGGAAGTTTAACCAACCCTCTGACATGCAATTATCAAGGCAATTTATTAATATGATCTCTCAAGAAAAGCTCATAGTGCAATGCAAATTAGAAAAACAATTACAACATTCAAATATCTCTATATTCCCCAAGAGCAGTAATTCTCCTAATTCATGCATTCATGACTCATTCATCCCAGAGTTCTGGAGTCATTAGCCCTCTCGCTACATAACTGGTTTGCTTCCTCTCAATTATTTTTATAAAATCTAGTGTTTTATTAGTTGCTTTTGCTCACAACCGTCTCGGCTGACCAAATGCCATTTTTAAAAAGATGTGTGTGAGTTTCTTATCCACCGACCAGAACTAGGAGTAGAGATGGCAAACACCTTGACAACTATGTATACACATAAAATCTTCATGATTACATTATAAATCACCCGGACTTTAAGTCTAAGCTGCAACTTTTGATACAGCCTGTAGGAAGGCTGGAGAGAAAGGAAACTAGGAAACTGAAATCATGTGGCTCGTATAAAGAATACATTATGGTTTAAATTTGGCAATTCATTATACCACTGCCTCGGGGAATTGACTGTTCGGTTCTGGTGCACAGCAAATCATCTGTCTGGAAACATGGGACTGACCTGAGGTGAAAGGCCATTGCCAATGGCGGGGTTCATGGGGTTGGAGGGCCCAGACGGAGGCACAAAGCTGTCTGTATAGCTGGAAAATCCATGCCTGGTGCTGGGGAGACAGTAGGCAGAGCTGCTGTCTGGGTTTGAAGGAAGAGTGCTTTGGTGTACAGTGCTCGGGGGAAGCGGCTGAGGTCTGTGAACGGTGCTGCTGGGGTCCGAAACGGCTGCAATGAAGAAGACAGTCAGCCACCAAGCGCCTTTGTTGGCACAGAGAGCTCAGTGCAGAAGTTCACAGTCACCACACCGTCAGGGGCAGCCACTGGTCAGTCCCAATGTTCACTTTCATCTGCATTTTTGACATGCACATATCTCCACACATGTGCATAACTTATTTATATACTTTCATGGCAAACGCAACCAGAATAGGAATTCAGAAATCACATTAACAAGGCTAACAAACTTATTTGGGTAGTGAATGTTATTAATCAACATAAGAATTAACCAATGTAAGAGTTGCAAGTCTCAAATTTCTTTAGCAAATATACTTTCAAAGCACCTAAGTATTAATACAATAGTTCTGAATGCCTGGAATTTGGACTTATTTACCCCATTCACTGTTATATGTGCCAGCAAACAGTGACTTTGTCAAAATTTAGCTTCCCTCCATGACTATTGTGCTTAGTATCCATCATAGAACTTTAGTTAATTGCACACTGGAGCACAAATGAACAAGCACATTTTCAACCAAAGAAAAGCAAATGGCATGTTTTTTAGAAAGGTTGTTTGGTTTCATTGTTTTTGTTTTGTTTTCAAATACTGAAATAGGATTATATTACAACACACTTTATTTAGAGAGATTCGGATTTGCTTCAGAACAAACTCCGTTTCTGAAATGTGACTGGTATGTTCAGGACAATCTAATACAATGTCATTAACATACTAATAGCAACAATGTCATCATCTTCCTCACAACTGGCAGCAGGGAAAGCTATCCGGAGTTACATTTTAACTTGGCCTTGACTCCCGTCCTCCATACCTTGTGGAATAGCGGTGGGCTGGTACGAGGGCTCCGACAGCTGGTATGTTGGCAGGGTGGGCATGGCCGTGGGAGGGAACCCCCCGGGAATGAGATGGTTGAAAGCCATCAGTTGATTGGCCCCAGCTTGCTTCCTCCATCTTGCACGGCGGTTGCTAAACCAGACCTATGGATTTAATTTAAAATTTGAAGATTTCACTGATGAAATAATAGTACATTCTTAATGAATTTTTCATGCTAAACCAGATTAAAGGCCCTTTACAGACGGGGCAAATAGAAGGAGGAGCTCTCCGCCCTCTGTGTTGTCCTGTCAGGGGAGAAAGGCAGGTTAAATGTCAGGGGTCACAGAGAGGCTTCAAGGGCCTTCCGTGGACTCGCAGAGCCCCCACAAGTCCAGGGGTGACCAAGGGTGGGATGGCTGAGCAGGAGTGGAAACAATAGAGACTCCCCAGTCTCACCACCAACACCCTCCCACCTTCGTGTGCTCTAGGGAGGATCCATGAGCCCCTGGCCCCCACACATCCTATGTCCTAATCTGCACTTGCCAATGACACTAAACTCTTGTATCTTGTATTCTTTCTTATCAGCCTGTCTCCACATTTCTGTGGCTGTTATGGGCACAGCTCCTGGAGAGCCACTTAAACTGACCCAGAGGCTAAATGAAGCCACTTTACCATCACTTTCAAAGTGTCAAATATTGCACTGATCTTAGCAGCAATAAATGTCAAGAGGTAAGTATTTCAAGAAATGAGAGCACGTTCTCTAGGGAGACCCCTTAAATAATTAGTCTATCATTTCTTTCAACAACAATCTTAAAGCATCTATAATACTCTGTGCCGGGCACTATGCTAATCAGGTACATTCATAAAAACTTGATGTGATATGATAAAATGCCTTCAAGGAATCAAATGCCCAAGTACTTTGTATGGGCAGCTAGACGAAAATGGCAATAGGAGCCAAAAAGTAACTGAACATCTGAGATACTGAGAAACTGTGAGGTGTCTAATGGGCCCCAGAAGCTTTGCCCAATCTTCTACCCTCAGAGTTTCAATGTAGATCTTTGAATGACTATTCTAGAGTGTCCATGTGTTCTGCTCCCAAAAGGAGAGAGAATTTCTACCAATTAAAACTCTACTAATTCCTCTATCAAAAGTCCATAGAAAATGTAGTAAATGTAGAAAATGGGGAAAGCGTTGTACTCGGGGTCAGAGGGGCAAAGACGTGAATGAGACGAGAGGAAACGAAAGGACCTCTGCACTGGCTTATCGTTCGGTCCTGATGGAGTTCAGAGCCATCCAGGAAGCCAAGATAATTGCTCACTAGAGTTAGAAGCTCCATGTTTGGAAAGGCAGAGAATCAGGAAAAGTTTAGAGTGGAGACAGAGTTTCAACTCATTCTAAAGCGTGGATGCAATTTCAGTAGGAGGTGATTCTGAATGGCAGCCATAACGCAGGTGAGAGCATTCTAAGAAAAGAGAAGACCAGCTCTAAGAAAACAAAGGTAACAATTACAGACTTATTAGTAATTTGATCAGTTGTAATACCTTAAAAAGACTGGAGGGGGGATTTCTGCTTTCTGGGACAAGAAAGCCTGATTTTACAAAGATTTTGTCAAGGCATCTCCTCCAGCTTTCGCTCTTCGCCCAAGCTCTGAAAGAGGTCAGTCTTCGTATGGCGTGTTGCAAGATACTGTTAAGGGGAGCTGTTTAAACATCCTCAAAACTCCAACATTTAACACTCCTTAAGTTTCCCCCCCAAAAAAAGAAGGTAAGTCACTATTTTCCCATGTGGATATATAATCAAATTAGAGTTTTACTTAATGTAATAAATTGCCACCTGGGATAATAGAATGTGAACAGCGCACAGCTGGAAGCGTGTGCATCACTTGTGTTTTCTTGCTGCAAATCTGAGCATCTGCTGCTGTGACTCCCTGAGGCATCGGGGTAACAAAACTGTTTTCAGAGAAGTATTTGGAACAGGCTGTGTTGATCTGAGGAGGCTGAAGGTGAGAAATTAGGGGCATATTCAAGCCAGAGTACTCTGTACTATAACACACACTGTGATATTATTTGATATTGCAAAACTTTGAGATTAATGAGGCTACCTGGCTCCGATGGCATGATCCCCCGCATCTATATAGACCACCCTACCTACAGTGGATCCTCAGCTTTATGTACTAGGCCGGGAGAAGAGTTGAATTTCCAAAAGTGCCAATGCGACTTCATTCACACATACTATTCTCAACCGTACTGGTGAGGTGTTTTATGAAGAACCCAGAAACCTGCACTTCTGACACTATCAGAGCCCACTGCCAGTCTCTCTCTGTCGACTTCCCTCCGTGTCCCTTAGCTGCGTAACCCATGTGCAATTCATCCAGTGGATGGCCATGCCTGATCATTCCACCAATTTACCCTCCTTTTAATTTAATTTTATTCTAATTCCTCCATAGCCTGATTTTTAAATTAATAATGTCTTTCCTCAAATAGCAAATTAAACAAAACATCATCATTTCCCACAAATACCTTCAAATGATCAAATCCAAAAGACCACAGGTGTAAAGTTTGGGGGGGTTGTTTTTCCTTTTCCAAAATGACACAACAAATGTTGAAGACATTGAGTGGACCCACCAAGAGTTGGATTTAAAAGTTCTTATATCAACAGTGCAATTAAAGATGAAGAGAAATCATAGGGAATCACATCTTTACTGAAATAAAGAGCCTTCAACGGGAGGTTCAAGAGTTTGCTAAAGGAAGTAATTTAAATGTCCTTTAAATTTGGGCTCAATAAATTCAGAGGGCTATTCCTGGGAGAACCAGGGCACACTGAGGACTGGCCTATCTCAGGCCATTTAACCAAATTCACTATCATCTCGCCATGGCCAGCCTTCAGCCTCTTTTAGCACCAGCCAAGTCCACCAAAAGAAGCATCAAATGAAAAATGCACTGAAATTGCAGGTGGGAAAGTGGTCTTTGTCTTCTTCATGCTCTGAAACTCACCAAAGACATGTCTTCTATTCTTAACAGAAATAAAAAGATGCCCTTAGAATAACCTTCATTTTAAATCCCAAATTAGCCGAGCTCAGTCATCCTGGGGGACCATTATCACCCATCTTTAACTGAAAGACATTATTCCCTTGAAGTCTTTACCTCACTTGATGATCTGCAGCCTAGTTCATTTTCAGCTGCCTCCCGGATGTCTCCCTACTTGTCTTTTTACAGAGTCCTTCCACAAAGCTGTATGCATGCCTTTGGGAAACAATTTTTATATGCATTTCTGAGGTGATACAAGGTCCAATGATTTTTCTGAAGCATAATTTCAATTGACTGACAGGTCCCCAGAACGCCATGGTAACTGGGGTATGGGGGGACAAGATAATGAATCACAAAAGAATAAAAAGATTTTCATAAATTTTTCTCTTCACAAGTAAAATAAGTAACCACTTTGTTCATGCCCTCAATGATATAAGTTGGGGAAAACTTAGTCCTTGAAAAGATACGGTAATATTTTTTACACAGGTGCAATGAAAACCAGGGAAAAGTTGACTTGCAGCTTCCTGACCCCGACTACCTCTGTGACCTTGAACGATTTGCTTACTATCTGTGAGGCTGTTTTTAATTTGCTAAATGGGGGAAATAAGGAAACCATTTTACATGACCGTGGTGACAATTAGATAAAACAGTGCAAAAAAAGCCCTTAAAAGAATACCTAAGAGATATTAAGTGTTCAATAAATGTTTGCTATTAGGCAAAATGTCTCATTGCCACCTCTAAGAAACTCAAGAATTAAGAGCCTTGCTTTGTTTACTTAACTCTGTGGTCTACAGCCAAAATCTTTTATGCCCATGAGCAAACAAAAAAGTGCCCAAGTCACACCTCAAATCACTGAAAGCCAGTTTGGCTGGAATGAAGACATAGGTCAAATTTGCTTCCAAGTTTCATGGATTAGTGCTAATTGTCCCATGGTGTAAGCCTAATTTTGCCCAAGCATAAATTACTGACTCACATTTTTGGTGTGGTCCTCAAAGGCAATCTAACTTACATCATTCCAGATGGGTTACTTCACATGCAATTTTAAAAAATGGAAAAAGAATGCCATGTGTAATCCTTAGAAAGGGAATGCATGACAAGACTATAAAATGCTCGATTAAACACTAGAGTCAGGGATGTCTAAGGCTGCAATGCCAAATACAGGGCTTTCCTAGCAGGTGAACTTCCCGGGCCCTCCTCATTCTCCCTTTCTGGGCCCCACCCACCCAGCCCCTATCACTGTGGCCACCCATATTCAACCACTGTGTGCCCAGCTGGGTGGGGAGAGGATGAGCAAGAGGTTGAGGGAGAAACGCCATGCTCCATGAGCATCTGAGGACCATGGCCACACATGAAAGCACACTCAGGCGCATCTTACACATTCCAGTACCGAGCACATGCAGCAAGTTGCAGGATGACCGCATTTTTGCTTCACTGTGAAGTTTAAGGTCAACTCTTCCACACCTATCCTAACTCCTGAACTGTACAGATCTGTCGAATGGCTTTCAACATCATTGGGCTTCCCTGAGAACCCCAGATTACTGATGCTAGCAGGATCCTCAGAGATCAGGCATCCCAATAGTTCTTTGTTGTGGCTGTTGTTACTGTTTTTATCATATTTATTTATTCTTAGAGAGGGAGGAAGGAAGAAAGAAAGAGAGGGAGAGAAACGTTGATGTGGAAGAGAACACCAATCCATTGCCTCTTGCACACACCCTGACTGGCGGCTGACTCGTAATCCAGGTTTGTGCCCTGACCAGAAATCCAACTGGCAATCTTTCACTCTTCAGGACCACACCCAACCAACTAAACCACAAGGGTCAGGACCATTCTAGTATTTTTCAATTGGGGAATGGAACAGTGGAAGATGGCATTTGAGAATATGATAAAAGCTGGAGGCCTGCTCCCTAGTTAATGCCCTATACACATATACGCACACACACAGGGGGAGAAAGGGACAGAAGGAGGAGGAGGAGAAGCAAAGGCACACAGTTTTGCGCAAAAGTCTCAAATCTCCTGAAGTCACCTGTGATTTTCTTGGTTGCCCACAAGCCCAGACAGAGATCATCTCCGCTAACCTTCCTCCAATTTCAAAGTTAGAAAGAAACAATCTGAAGCACACCAGGTTATAACAGAATTAAGTGGCTTTGCTCAACAAAATGCTTTGACAAGCTGAGACCAAAACCCACATCTTCTGACTTCTAGTTAAATGAAGTCTAGTTGCTGTTTCCACGAGCAATTTCCTTTCCTGTCTTCTAGTATCTTGGTGGCAATAGAGAAGGATTCTTTCCTGCTTCACAGAGTTCTTAGATGAAATATTTACTGAAATTTTGCACATCATAAATATTTGTAAATCATCCTTCCCCACAAAACTTTAATGCTGCCATCATTTACAAAATAACAGCTACCCAGGAAGTAGATTAGGCAAATTAGTTTCTGGTGGACAATAATTCTTAGATTGCGCACTCCGATTGGGCCATGATAAACAACATAGCTATTCTCCAAATGAGTTTTTATGAAATACTGACAAAGGTTTAAATTATTATAGCTTTAGTCTCATCTCTATCTAGAAGAGTTTAGAAATATTTTTTTCTCAGGGGTAACAAAAAGGAAAGTGTCTGGGTTTGGGGTGTTTTTTCGGTTTGGTATTTGGTTTTCCCAGGTGCCCCAAATTAAACTAACTCACACTTTCTGGCTATCACTCAAACTGAGTTGACTTTGCTACTGCTTTCCCAGATCCTTCTAAAAACTAAAGGATTTTGTTTTGGCATTTTAATCAGTGATTAACTACTCCCTTCTTTTTCCTGCTGGGTTAAGTAAAAGATCCATATGCTGGGTGTTGTAGGGAATTTGTTAGGCTGTAGATCATAGCTGTGGCTCAGGACGTGATGTGTCTCAAGGGAACTAATGAAGCCGTAAGGAATGTAAAGAGTCACCGGGTTAAAGCCACATTAGGACAGCTGTTAAGTTAATGAGGGCCCTGCTTTGGAGAGGAGGTCACTGTATAGAAAAATATGAACCACTCTCTATTGGTTTGATCCCGCGTCCTCTGGAAGTTAATGGGCCATTCTTATCCTCTGACATTCACTAAGCCAGACGCAAATGCCAGGCACTGTACCAGCCACACGGGCTTGAGACTCATCCAGTCGCCCATCCTTGTCTTTGGCAAAGGCGAGAATGAAACAGAGCGACACTGAACACCCACTTCAGTTGTCCATCACTCTCTGTTTGATTTCTTTAAAAATCAATGTTTATTTTTTTCACTCTGCATTCAGAGCTGATATTCCACCTATCTTAAGGCCAGTCATGGAGTATAGGGACCAAATCCTGGAATATAGTGTGCACTCAATAAAGGTTTGCTGAAAGAATGGAGGAATTTAAACCAGGCAATCACAGAACTATAATAAAAGCAAAATAGATTTGACACGTATAATAATTATAGCACTGTCATATATAATATTATAATAGGTATACCGTACATCATTACACAAAAATATAAGGCTTACACATACATATCACTATGATGTGTGGTTAGAGGAGGTCCTTTCTGGGAGGAAACTCCGTGCTCCCATGTAACAGGCAGACGGGCGGAAGAGGACCAAGCGGAAGCTTGTACACTGTGAAACTGTCATCCCCACCTTCACTCACCCTTCCGCCCACCCCCTGCTGTCACAATCAGTTGCCCACATCCCACCTCTGAATACCTTTCTCGGCCCTCCTTTCCCTTCCCGTCACACTGCCATCCCTGACCTATTTCGCACCCACGGCCTCCCCTGCCCGTCACACTGAGTGTGAGTGTCCTAGCCTGACGCCCCCAGCTTCCACAGGATGTCCTCAGCCTAGAGTTCCAGCCATGTTCCTTCCTGCCACCCACCGCTCCTTACCTTCCAACCAAACTGAGCTATTCACTGTTCCCTCGATGTGAGTGAAATATGAAAAGTCACCCGATATGTAACTCATGTGCTTCCAACTCTCTGTGCTTTTGCTCAGATTATTCCCCTATCTGCGCTGTCCAATGAATAACTATTTCACCTCAAAAGTCCATCTTAAATCCTCCTTCTCTATGAGCCTCTCTTGTTTACGCCAGCAAGAGCTCATCCTTTCCTCTGCTCAACTCCCACTACGTTGTCTCGTTCTTGTGCTACTTACCTGCTTCGTTTTTAAAATTACTTGCATGTTTACTTTGTTACCCATATTAATTATAGCTCCTTAAAAACTTATCTTAATTCACCTTTGCATTCCTTGACTTCCCTAGCACCATGACGATCATTTGGAAAGTAAAATTGAAAAAGACAAGCCCTGGCTGGTGTAGCTCAGTGGATTGAGCTTGGGCTGTGAATCAAAGAGTCACCAGTCAGGGCACATGCCTGGGTTGCAGGCCAGGTCCCCAGTGGGGGCCATGTGAGAGGCAACCACACATTAATGTTTCTCTCCCTCTCTTCCTCCCTCCCTTCCCCTGTCTCTAAAAATAAATAATATTTTTAAAGACAATTCCTCTAAGTAGACTCTGCAGCCTGCAAGAGGTTACTGCTGTAAAATTCTATGATAGCAGAGGCAATTGCCTGCATCTGAGAAAGTGGTGATCACTTTAGAGATCACATCACCTGACTCATTCACTGCTGAGTTTCCAACCTCACTTTGACTAAAAAAAAAAAGTTCAGTGTCTAGGAATAACACAACATTACCAGATAAGGTGACTTAACTTCTGGGATAGTAAGGATTTCCAGGATACTCTAACAGGGGTATCCAGCCTTTTGGCATCTCTGGGCCACATTGGAAGAAGAAGAGTTGGCTTGGGCCACACATTAAAGACATTGTGACATGTAATCACAAAGAAAAGTCTCCTAATGTTTTCAGTAAATTTACGATTTTGCATTGCCCACATTCCCAGCCATCCTCAGCTGTATGCAGCCCTCAGGCTGCAGATTGGACACCCCTGCAAGACATTTATAATCTTTCAAATGATGCTTTATGTCCTCGAGGGGAAAGTTCATCATCAGTGATGAGAACATCATTCTGTCACTCAACAGAAGCATATTATCCACAAGAAGCCTTCTCCAGAGGGCCCAGAGTATAGCTGACTCTTGAACCACACAGGTCTGAACTGCGTGGATCCACTTACATGCTGGTTTTCTTCAGTAAATACCTGCAGTGTTCTCAGTCCACAGTTGGCAGTTTGTGGGTGCAGAGGACCTGAGCGTACTGGGATTTTGGTATCTGCAGGGCGCTCTGGAACCAATCCCCCATGGATCCCAAGGGACAACTAAATTGTCCATGAGTCAAGAAGTATATACAGATTTTCAACTATTCATGACTCAGCACCCCTGACTTCCATGCTGTTCAAGGGTCAAGTGTACATCTCACAGTTCAAAAGATAATTCAAACTATTCTTAAAATAGTATAGTTACTTGAAATGCTTCTAGACAATACATCCCTTAAAGGAAGGGATTTTTACCTTCCACACCTTTGCACATCTTCACAACTGAAAGGCAGTGGAGAGAAAATGTACGGAGTTCCATTACCTCTGTCATTTACGAGCGGTGCACTTTTGGGTAATTACTTAAATAATCTGGTAAGTAAATTGGGGATAATAACAGTACCAACCTCGGCTTTTAATGACAAGTAAATGGTTGATTCATGTAAAGCACTTAGAACAATACCTGGCACAGGAAAACCACTCCCAATCGGTTTGCTAATATCTGTACAGCACCCCCATAATCCATGTAATGACTGGTGCATAATTGGGGTTCCTGAAATGATGAGTGAAAACAGGAATTGACACATTTCTGTGTGTCTTAGCTAACGCAATCATATTCTCCTACTAAGAGACAAATTCTAAAATAAGAACGCACACTTTCACAAATACCAAAAAAATATCCATCCAAGAAGTATCCATTGTGTCCATCATAAATTTAATTGAACTTACCAACCTATTAAGGGAAAAAAATAATAATTTTCTGACTGACTGGCAAAGTAAGATATTGCCAAGTGGTCATACGTAAAACAAAAGAGGTGTGGGGGAAGTTGAATCAGGCAAACGCAAATAAAAAGATAAAAGAGGTCGTGACATTTTCATCACGACATGGCAAAATATAAAGAAAAGGAATTAGAAAAGAAGAAAGTTTTGAATGTTCGAGGCTACAATTCACCAAGCACCGTTGCTAACATAGCTACAGTCCTGGTTTAAAACCTGCGTCCAAGGAGGAGGCCCGGTTTCCTGCCTGGACTGAGCGAGCGGCAGGACCAGCGCGCGGCCCTCGTACCTGTACTCGGGCCTCGGTGAGCTTCGCCCGCTGCGCCAGCTCCTCCCTGGTGTAAATATCAGGGTAGTGGGTTCTCTCGAAAGCGCGTTCCAGTTCTTCGAGCTGTTCCGCCGTGAAGGTGGTTCGGCTCCTACGCTGTTTCCTCTTCAGTGGCAAATCAGGTTCAGAGTCAATGTCAGAGCCTTCATCGGACTGGGGTGCCGAGGCTAAGGGAACAGGAAAAAAAAAAAGTAGTAAAATGGGAATCATAAAACAGGTCTGAACAGCCGCCATGATTCCGAGCCCAGTCTAAGGCATATTGTCTTTCAGGGACTCTAAGCCCCTGCTGGCGATATCATATTATGAAACGGTATTTAATCTGCTCCCCTACGCTGTGCCCCAAGCAGAAATAATGGCCCTCTGCACCTGTCCTTCTAGGTCTGCTTTGAGCTGTTAAGAAAACAGGGACAGCACTTACTCCATTTTTATGATCCTCGTCCTTAGCATTTAATGGATAATGTACTGAATGTCTAAGGTCTGAATCACATTTAATTTGGTTCCAGATAAACTTTTGCCAACTTTTACACCAGAAAAATCTGTTAACACAAGTGACATCTTAAGTAAATAATCAAAAATCAACTTAGTATCAAAAGAGGCAACAATAATAAACTGTTGTAGGATTCCTATGCAGTTATATATTCTACCTCTCCTCTAAGAAAAATCATACCTAACTATCTCATTACCAAACATTGGGAAATGGTTTAAGGGGAATTTAGAAACTGTTAATGTGAATCTAAAGGACAAATTCAGGAAGAAGCAGGCATTGTCTGATAAACTGTCCCTAAACTGAAGTTCAGAGTTTGGGTCCCTGCTGAATGGGGGGGCAGCTGCCCAGACTGGCACCTCATCAAAGAACTCCGTGCAAAATGAAAATGCAGGACCCTGTGTTCCAAAATTTCAAGGTAACAACAACGGAGTGTAAAACCATGCACAGGGCCTTTCTGAGTGTGGGACCCAGGGCAGCTGCCGAGGCCGGTCCCTGAAGCCAGCCCTGCTGTGGCCTCCTCCCCACCAAAGCTTGAATTTGCCTGCATTAATATGCATCTAGGAAGAAGACTTCCAAGTGGGTACCTAGGAAAGAGGAGAAGGTGTTGGGAAATCCGATAGGAATTTGAGGTGATGATACAATATGGCATCTGTGAGTTGTGACAGTGGCAGAGCACCTGTTGGCCTGCAGAGGACTCTGAGTTTTGAGGGTGCACCAGACACAGGGCTCTGGGCAGAAGCGCAGCCCCAGCCAGAGCCCTGGACACTGGGGCAATGGCAGAGAGCCATCGGAAGTCAATCGGGCCATAGACTCCAAGTACAGTACAGGGATGGGAGCTGCCTGGCTCCAGAACACCTCCAAATGTGCTCTGAAAACTCCCCCCAAAACTGGGGGTTCCTCTGGGGAAGGGGCTGAAGTGTGCTCTCAGCAAATGAGGAAGGAAAGCCAGAAAATTGTGGATGATTGATGTCAATGCCAAGGTAACTCATTTGCACTCTCAGACTGGTAGAATCTGGGGATATAAAGGCAGGTGAGGCCAGAAGCAGTTTGAAAATGCAGTGTCTCCTATGCTACTGACTCTTTGATCTTCAGCTCAGACTTAGCTCTGCCTTACAGAAATCTAAACTTTCACTCTACGTCCGTGTGAAGTATATGCTGCCCCACAAGGTACATGTGCAAAATACCCCATTAATTTTGTTTTTTAATATTTAACACATCTACATTTTATTTATATTCAAACCCTGAAATGGACAGAGTGAGTTAATATATACATGACAAATTTTAAAAAGTAAATACTTGTGCATAATAAAAGCATAAGAGAACCTACAATATACATAGCATCTATAGTGTGTTAGACATTGTGCTAGGTTTTTAATTATGTTATCTAATTTAATATAAAGTGGTCCACTTTAATATAAATTAATTATTTTGGGATGTTTTAGTATTAAGTTTAAAAAAGAAAATAAATTTCCCTTAAGTATTAAGAAAGTATTAAGTGGTATTTTAAAGGAGTATTACCATGCAAAGTAGCATGTCCCACATTGCCTCATACATTTCAAAAGCTCCCAAGACAACTTGCCTGCGTAAATGTTTGATAAATATGAGCCAGATCTTAAAAGCGATACTTTGCGCCTAGTTGTGAGCAGTGGTTCTCACTGCGGCGGAGCAAGCCAGAGCACTTCTGCAGCATCACACACCCTGGAAAACTGATTAACACGCAGACTGCTGTCCGCACTCCCACAGCTCCTGTCCGATCCGTAGGTCTGGGGCGGCTGAGAATGTGCACTTTTATCACATTCCCAGGGGGCCCTGGACCACACTTCGAGAACCACCTCTACAGACCATTCTAGATTAATTATTCCCTTCCTTCTTAGAATTCCCAAATACAGAAAATATTACCTGCCACAATTTATCAAAAACATTGCTGCCACATGTATGTTTTTTTAATTATAAATAATGCGTGCCCCCAAGAAACACACTATTTATTTCCCTCGGAGGACAATAAATTCTCCTAAAATGTTTTCCTTTTATGCGTCTGGCCCAGGATGCCCGACTTTCCTGTCTGAGGTGAAATGAGGTGACAGGACCGACCAAGGGCTTCCTCTGCCTCTGAGAACTTTAAATCTTTGCTCGTACTTTCTCTCACCACGACCCCATCAGGATAATAGTATGTGGAAATTTTCATGTTTCCTTTGGGAGTCTCGGGGGCTATTAAATCCACCCGAGTAAATATGTTGTGTCATGCACTGTCAGGTCAATTAATCAAAATCGTCTCTGGTGCCTGAAGAAATGGGGACGCTTAGTACCAGCAAGAGCCAATTCTGAGGGTCAAGACCACTGTGTTTCACCTTCAAGATGAACATCCCCCAGAATATAAACTCTGGGGGAATGAGGCTCTTCTCTGGCTTGTTCACTGCAGGAAGTCTGGGAACATAGTAGGTGCTCGATACATACATGTTGAATAAGTGAGTGTGCCAGGTAAAATGTACGTTTTGAACTAACACTGATTTCTCTATCATTCTTATGTTCTTAGATGGCTATTCTGCTTGTAGGAGTCTCCCAACACCTTTCCACATGAATGTTGGGAGACTACGAGTCCTCTAAAGTTATTTGGAAATTCTCAGAAGTATTTGCAATACTTGCATGGGGGGGGGGATATTTATCTTTTTTTTCCAAAAAAGCATTATGATTTTATTTTATTTTTTAAAGATTTTATTTATTTATTTATTTACTTATTTTTAGAGAGAGGGGAATGGAGAGAGAAAAAGAGAGAAACATCAGTATGTGGTTGCCTCTCATGCCTCCCCACTGGGGACCTGACCCACAACCCAGGCATGTGCCCTGACTGGGAATCAAACTGGTAACCCTTTGCTTCCAAAGGGTTCAGTGCTCAATTCACTGAGCCACACCAGCCAGGGCAGGATCATAATTTTAAAAAAACATAAAGATCCACCAGCAGCTGGTGATCAAAAAGATTCAGACTATCTAAGAGTTCAACAGGACAGCCTTTACCACCAAAAAATAAATTCTCTTTAAGGAGCTAAATCATCACTATTTTTGTTTCTAAGCTGTTTACTAGAAAAGCAATCCAAAAGGTTACATCTAACTAGTAAAGCCTCCACATGACATCATTTCAACAGTCACAGAGAAAATAATTTTCCTGATTTTTTCTGGGGGAAATTATATGAACCAACTGATCGTTTTTGGAAACATGAAGCCACAATTTTGCAACTTAATTCTAACTTTTCCCCATCTGTAAACCCCAAAAGGATGTGGGCTTTAAAAATATGTTAAGTCAGCAACCCAAGATTAATCTACCAACTAAGAAATACTAACTATTTCTCAAGATGGAAATACTACTTTCTTTTATCACTCAAGAAAAATAAAATTCCTTATCTACACAGAACAAGGTCTACAATGTCCCAAATTTGAATCATTCAGTGTTTGCCAAAAAAAAAAAATCTAAAATTTAAATCTTATTTTAATAGCACAAAAGGAATTATTTGGTGGAAGTTCATCTATTTTACATAGTCAACTTCACTCAAGATATTAAAATAAATCAGATACCAGAACAAAATAGATACTAGATACAAAGTAACCCCTCTTGCTAAATATTAACCAAAGATAGCTGGACAGAAACTATATATTGTTTTTTCTGTACAGAATACCTAAGGCTATGATTTGAAAACTGCAACTAGCATTATCAAGCTAGTTATATAAATTAGTAATAAATTAATAGGATCTGGTGACTAGATTTAAATATAATCTCTTCAATAATATAATCTCTTTGGACTATTTCTACTGCCCACCCTTAATATTAAGGGGAAATTTTTCAATCACTTTTAAGTTTCTTGATCATATTCTACACATGCCTTCACAAACTCTACTTTATTATTAAATGACCAGAAATATGAATCCCCCAATTTCAAATTTTAGAATAGTTTTCATTAGAAAATCCATATCAATATATAACACACAGCCTTTTAAGTGGAATTTTTATTGCTTTAAATTGCGTATTCCAATCCACATCCTCATTGAAAAGTTTCACTCTGTTACTCAAATTCCCTCACAATCTATTCTCTGACTTATACATTGACTTAGTGCATAATGAGCTCAATGTCACAATGAACCTGAAGCAAACCTTACCAAGAGAGTTAGGATTTCTTTCTGTTCCTCAGGTAACTAAACGAAAACCCTGTGAAGTAAACACTTAGCCCCATTGTACAGAACAAGGAAGCAGACTCAAAGAAGTTATTCTGGGAAGGTAGGATTTAATCCAGGTCTGTGGGACTTCAGAGAACAGGCTCTCTTCCTACCTGCTGTGTCCTAACTAGGTGCTGATTTTCTTATCACACTCACTCACACACATACACACAAACTCACTCACATAGTCTTTCCGAAGAGAAATACCAGAAACCAGTTAAAACCAGGAAACCAACCAGGAAATTTAATGTAAATCATTTAGATGAATGACACTGTTGCTCTAATTTGCCCCAAACTTTCAACAACTTCCTAGAATCCAATGAAATGTAGAGAAGTACAACAGTTTGATCAGTATTACATACCAAATCAAACAATTTTTCTAATTGAATATAATTCAGCAACCATACACAGAACTCTATATATTCAAGATAAACTGTACTTACTAAACAATAATAAAGCGCTAGGAGATTAATTCATTCACCAAGATAATCAGTGAATTTATGAGACCAAAATAGATGGTCTGACCACTAGCAGTCCCCAGTGAGAAGGATCACAGACCCACAGATCACAGGACGAAGGTCTTAAGGTCCAGGGTCATAACTGTTGTTCATGAAGCGTTGAACTGGTCACTCCTTTTATTATACTTTCATAAAGCCTTCTCTTTTGTGGGGAGAGGTATTAAAGGCACCTTAATGAAAGGAATATCAAAAGTTGTGAAGAACCTCACTTTTTAAAAATCACATTTTCACAGCCGTTTGAGGTTTAAAAAAATTGAGCACAAGGCACCAAGTTTGCACACACCTGTTCTCCCTTTCCCCATTCCTGCCCTTATTCCCAACATCTTGCATTAATGTAGTACTTTCTTTACCCTGACACACCAATATTTATATATTATTACTAACTAAAGCCCAAGGCTTACAGCAGGACTCCCTCTTTTTGTTGGACAGTTTGACGCGTTTTCACTAATTTCTAATGCTATGGACCCACCATTACAGGGAGCGTGCAAAGCCAACGCACTGACTTAAAACACCTGAGGCTCCATCTATTCACTCCTGTCTCCCTCGCCACCATGATGGACTTTTAAAACTTTGTCGTACACAGTCGATATTTATTTAGAGTATCTACACCCATCTTTCCAATTCATTTTAGACAAAAACAAAAGGAATAAGTCACTTGAAACCTGTTGAATATTCACAAGTTACTCAGCAGCGACCCTGGAACTGCCATGGGAAGCATCACCTCCCACCAGCGGCCTGAGTGTTTCCACTCTGCACGTCATGAGCAAGTTCATTTCTTCCTCTTTCTCCAGCTGGTTTCGGACCTTAGGAGCCACGTCCTTCATTATCCCAATGACTCACATTAACTCCCAAGAATAACCTCGGGAAAATGAACATTGTCAGTTAAAAAGAAAAAGGAACACGCATAGGCAACAATCATCAATTCTTCCCCCACAGAATCACTGATTCTTCCTTCAGAAGCAAATCCAACTGGGAGAAGAAGGCAGAAGTGTTACCACTAGCGGACCAACCATGAAGTTTAATTAAAGAAGGAATTACAGAATTAGAGAGTATGTCTTTGTCCATTAACCCTTTTTGACCTATTCTGTAACCTCAGGAAATATTCATCCTCGTTAACGCTATTATACATGAGATCTTACCTCAATTTTATAGGGATTTACTCCCATGAAGTTCTATAATTATTGGTTTCCAGACCAATATAATTCAGAGACGAGAGACAGGCAACAAAAGGGGGGGAACAAAATAATTCACAAGCATGAATCTGGCACATTGTCTTTCTTCTCAGCAAGACCTTCCATTTGAATAATTAAAGCATCAAAACATGACAACCATTTAAACCCTATGTTTGCCCCAGATATAACACAATGCCACGTTCACACACGGAGGAGCTGGGGGTTCCCTCTCTGCAGGTGTGGAGGCTGAACTTCCTTAGTCATGGTGGGCTGTTTACTCTAAGGTGGCCTCAGACCGAATCAGAGGGTCTTTTTGTGCGTGCTAACCTTTCCAAGCTAGACCCGTCGGCATTTGTATTCAACACTGTGTCCCACTGATTTAAAAAATATATAAAAGATAAAAATGAAAATCGTGTCTGAGAGGCCCATGAGGTTGTTCTACCCCATGTCTGAGTTTCCAAGTGCTTCACAGAAATATCCCATGAGGTCTTTGATAGGACACCTGGAAGTTTGACACACCTGCTTGGCTAACCAAGGAAGGTCGCCTGTGGTTGCCGGTTCCAGGATTGCACACGAAGGGGTAAGGGGGCGACTCCCTGTGTTCTGGCCTGCAGCAGCCCCTTTACACAGAGAGAGGTGTGAACACGACCTCTCTCGTGTTTACTTGGGTGAAAGCCAGGAGGAGTGAAGCAAGACTGATACTCCCTCACAGACCCAGAGTAAATGACAAATGACATTTTCCCTTTGTGATCTTTGGGATTTTTGTTGACTTATTTGGAGGCTTTTGTTGGATCCCAAGAAATGGCCTGTGGCTGAGGCCTATTCTCCCGATTTCCACGCTCCATCTGTGGAATCCATCAACGGGGCACTTACCCTCATTCAGAGCTCTGACACCTGCCTGGCAGGGCGCAGCAGACACAAAGAAAGCGGGAGTGGATGAGAAAGGGGAGGTTGGTTTTGTGTTTTGTGTTTTTTTTTCCTAGAGGAGGGAGGTGGGGGAGGTTGAAATGGAGGCACAGTAGGGGTTAATCCAATCCAGTCGAGAGACGCCCGCACCTGGAAGCTTCTCTTCCACATTAATTCACAGGCTAAGAAGTAATCAGTGACATTGTTTTTCTGAGGTTTAAAATTGTATATATGTCAAGAAAAGAAAAAGGGAGACACGCTGAAAGGAACGAGCACAAGGTTTAACAAAATCCTAAAGTAGACCCAGAACGTCTGGGCTGCCTAACAGTCTCAACCAGCAAACTGAGCGTCCCGGAATTCCTAAGCCAGAGCCAGGATCTGAGTAATTGCTATCTTGTTAGTTGATAAATTAGGAAAGATGAATTACAGACACATCAGTGGTCTATTTGGGGGCGGAGGGTCTTGTTTTGTTTACATTGCCTCTACACTTTCTTACGAAAATGTGCCTGCAAAGAAATCTCCAACCAATGCCAGAGAGAGAGAGAGAGAAAGGGAGAGAAAGGGGGAGAGAGAGAATGGCAAGGATATTCTGGACCTGCTTGCACAAAGGTGCTTTTAAGAGCACCCGGTCGAATGAAGACCCTCCTGTCATTTGCCGACTCCGGTGCCCTCCCTGCCCAGCAGTCCCCGTTGGGGAGCTGGAGACGAGTAAGTCTATTCCCCTCCCCTCTCGCCCAGGTCCTTCCCTCCGAAACCGCCCTCTCCCAGCACGAGGTCATTAGAAGGAAAATAAGCTCCTGCCAGGTTGGTGCTAATCAAAGTAGCGCAAATAAACCCTGACACTCAACAAGTCCCCGAGTGCTGCCCCGGGAGGTGAGTACAGATTGGTTAGGAATGCGACCGGCCGCAGGCCCAGCCCGCGAGGCCCGCCCCGCGCCCGGTCGCCCGGCAGCTATTTTCCGGGCGCTGCGGGCACGTTGGTGTTTATTTAAGATAAGGGCGGACGGGCGGGGGCTGGCAGAAGCGCCGAGCTGCCCCCGGGCGCGGAGTTGCGCCGCCCCAAACAACCCCGCGTCCCAGCGTTCCAGCCACTGGGTTTCGGCTGCAAGCCGGGCTGCTCGTCCACCTTATACCGAGAAGCCTTTCTGCGGGTGGCCGCCACGTCACTATCAGCCTCTGAAAACATTGTAGCAGTGAAGCTACAAAGCGAAACAAAAGCCACGCTTATTATTGGTAGTAGCAATATTCGCTGGCGCGTTTAACAGAAACGCGCCCGTAGCCTTTCCCTGTCCCCTGACGCCTGCAACGTTTTGCTGGCGGGAGTCACAGGATCCCCAAGGAACTACCTGTTCCAGCCCCTCCCTCCGAAGGCTTAACGGGGAGGAGGGATGTGACTGGCTTGGGGACGCTGACACCCGCCCGAGTCCGCCCAGCGGCTCCCTAAAGCCTTTACTGGGAGACTGGCCGTGTATGACCACAATTCCTTTCACAGCAGGAACCTTCCTGGTCAAGTCAAGCGCTAGTCCCACCTCCTGGTGCCACCCCCTGCAAATAATTTCTAGTTGCAGTTTTTTTACATGGCTTTTTTAAACTCCATGGTAACCGCCACCAGAGCATTTCAAAGAGAAAAAGAGCTGAAAGCCCCCAAGAAAATGTGTTGCTATTCAATTAGGAAAACTGATTAGTTAACTAATTAATCAGCTAACAGCTTTCTAAGAATAGTCTCCCATGATAAGAACTTTCCCCCTTCGAGAGCTTACAAGTCAGTCATAATTAAAGTGAAGAAGCAGAGAGCTCTGGCTGCCGGATGGCGGGTCTCCGCGCCTCTGAGCTGGAAGCCGGGTTCTGGGTTAGCGGGATGGGACTGGGTTGCACGGGACAAAGGAAGGTAATTTGCACACTGAAGGGGAACAGGAAAACGGTAGTCCTCCTGAAAGGAAAAGGGCCAAGTGACTTTTATTTACAATTGCCAAGAGAGAGGCTATTATTGGCCATATGTGGCACAATTGCCCCTCTTATCTCCGCTGGCCATCGTGTCCTCTGGGAGCTGTTAATGAACTGGGTAATTGAGCTGCTGACATGTGTTACCAAAACAAAACAATAGGAAGAAGAGACAAATGAACATTTTATTTGCCAATCAGAGTAGGTCCGGCTTTTCACCGAGCTGCGGCTAAGGAACTGACTGAATACATAAACCAGTGCATGGAGGGCAGGCAGATGCAGGCACAATAATAGTTAACTGACAGCTTATGGCCCATCTGTGCTTAACATTTTGTTAAAGAAATTACTTGACTTGCTAAAGAGACGGATCATACAGCTGCCCCAAGTGCTGCATTATAAGACATAAATCGTTAGCCAAACTGTTTCATTCTTAAAATGACAATGCTTATTAACGGTTATGTTGGGACATTTTGTCAGCACAGCTTGACACAGTTATGACTTACAAAAAAATGTGACAACTCTTAGATATTCAGTGAAATTGAGTTGGGGGGGGAGACCAAAACAGTGCAAACAATTTGAAAGAACAATACGTGTTTTTAATGGCTCACGATTAAATGTGCATTTCCAAGATGCTATGAATGAAAAAATCCTAATGAAATAGAACAGAATATCATGTTCCATGTAGTGATTATGTACCTTCTAGCATATTTATTCAGAACTGTAAAATATTGGAGAAGCTCTCATTCTGGGTTGATTGCATTAATTTCCTCAAGGCTATCAGAACAAAAGAACAAGTAGTTTAAGAAATAATTGTATCTGGCCCCTTCACTTTCCCAACCATAATCATCTTCCTCCTTTGGACAAAAAGTTCTTTAAAAGGGGGGGAGATATGTTGCAAAAGACTAACTTTAAGAGGAGATTTAGCTACGTTTTTGTCACTGAATCAGAATAAAATCCACAGTTTTTGTGGCAGGTGTATTTCACCCACTGCCACGTAGAATAACTTACCTCTGAAAAACTCCTTTCTGTACACTGGTTAACCAGAGGCGGAGCGTGTTTCTCTCTCAAAGCCCATCTTGTGATGGTTCCTTCAACGTTCTGGGCAAAATTACATTAATAATGGTGATGGCAATACAAGAAAAACTGCTGTTCAACGACTGTTAGCTAGCCCCTGCCTCCTGAGTCCCTTACCTTTTCTTCCATTTTTGCCCCAAGCCCTGTTTGGAGGGGTATTGTCACCGCCACCTTATAGATGAGATCGTGCATATTGAATATGCAGTCTTAGAGGCATTGTCTTTTGCAGAACAGGGTTGACCTAGGCAGGAAGAAAATCGGGGGCCAATATTGTGCCATTTTTTTCCTCCTGGTCTACAGTGCCAGGACTCACGTCACAGTCAGCCTTGCAAATCAGTTGTAAAAACATGGCCATAAAAGATGATTGACACTTTCAGTGGTGGTTGGTGGATGTGAAAACTGTGTTATGTATAGTTACTAAGAAAGAATTCTTGCTGAGAACCCTAAACCTCGGCTGTGTTTACTGAGCTTTAAATACGACACAATTAGACTCAGGACACAATCTCCAGAGACAAAGAACCACCCTGCCTTCAACTTTACTTTCCACCATGGACTGGCTTTGCTATTGTTGTTTAAAGCCAACAAATAAACTGAGGCTCCATATACAAAAGGGGTAACGAGTCACACAGACAGCCTTTCGGGGGCAGAAAGCAAAAGAATGCTTTTGCCACCCTGGTTAAGACAGGACTACTCCAAATCACACACGACCCAGAGAGCTTTATCCACCACTAACTACCCTTTGCCAGGGTTAGCATGATGGGAGATGTCTGTAAAATAGAAGAAAAACAGGTTTAAGGAGCAAGTTAAAAACTACGCTTTGGTGGCAAAGCGTAAGGAGCTAAGAAGATAAATGAGTCAGAGACCTGAAGTACTCGAGCAAAACATGTACAAAATGGCAAATCATCGGAAGCAGCCCTTCATTTTATAGCTGAAACCTGAAGAAAGTGGGCGGCATTGTCCCAAAGCTTTCATCTTTCAATAAACAATTTTCAAATCCCAAGGATGTGACTGCTATGGTCCCTGATGCCATGGAGGCAAATATAAATATTATACGGAGCTCCAACCTGAGAGGTAAAACTCAAATCACCTAACTTCCACTCCAGTGCTTCCTTCACCCAAGCAAAGCCAAGCATCGGTGTAGCCGAAGATAATCCTGCCAATGCCCTGCAGCAATAGAAAGATTAAGTTGCCTCTCAAGGCTGAAAAACCCAGATACATTATTTACCAAATAACAGAGCCATAGATTCTGTGAGGCTGCGATCTTTGATATAGAGATCAAATTAATATCATCCCTAACTGCTTTAACTGACACGTCCTCTGTGGCATTTCCGGACTGTTTCTTTGCTTTTTGTTTTCTGTTGGGTTCCATAAGGAAGAATAGGGGCAGAGCAGGGAGTTTGTTATGAAAATCCAAATCTTATCAGGCTCAATGATTGCTTGTTGGGAGATAACAGAGAGGTAATCACAGAACAGAAATGAAAGGGGAAACTTCCTGGAGTCAACAGGGAAGGCGAGCTTAATTCTCACTGGCAAAGAAATTAGTGGCAGCATCAAGGTCGTCATCAGAAATCACTCACGGGACACGCACTGTGTGAGCAGTCCTTCCCTAGAGGCTGGGAGGAAGGGGGTAATAAACAAGGAGTATGGATCTCCCCTTCCCCATTGGCCCTGCAAAGGTTTGAGGCTCAGGGCCAGGAGGCTGGCCCTCAGAGCAGAGTCACATCCCGCCAGAGGACTCGAGGAGAAATGACAAACCCGTCAAGATGACTAAGCAGATGATGTGAACGCTTTGTCCCCGTCCTTGGATAAGCACAGCTGCTTTTTTGATTTTTGTTTTCTTCTCTTCGTACCTAAGCAACTGTCCCCAACTGAATGTCATGGTGGAAGACCTCCGGCTGGGGAGGCAGACCGACCTGCCCCAAACACCCACTTGTCCACTTCCTCTCTGATTTAGGGCAAAATGCCTAACCCTCTGAACCAGTTTTTTCATTAGCAAAATTTTCTTTAAATCATGTTTCAAAGGCTGGTTTTAACCCTGCAGAGGTCACAGTTGATCTGAGAGATACAAACTCTTTTCTTAAATATTGGTACATATATTGGGTGCATAGTTTCAAGGTCCTGACTGGCTTGAATGTTATGCTTAATATTTAGTCACATACAAACGCACATGCACCCAAGAAATGTATTTATGCATTGATATATATATTTGTGTGTGTATGTGTGTGTATATACACATATATATTATACTTATATTTTATATATACATATATAAAATATCTTTAGTAGCAGCCTTCTACGTGAGTTATTGGACAATTGCCTCACCTCTTTGCATTGCCTTTTCAGGAACAACCCGGCAGAAGTGGAGGGAAGTGAATGAGGAAGCATTTGGTGGGAGAGAGTAAGGGGGGAGAGGAGAGAAGAGAACAAAAGAGAGGAGGCTCAACCCTCCGCGCTAGCAAAGGGTGACTTCAGAGTCAGGGGGTTGGCTCCAGGCGCTCCTTTCTCCAAACGACTCTGACTCTGAGGACAACTCTTTTTGAGTTAGGAAGGGCTGATCTGAGCAGGGGAGGGGCCTAAAAAACATGCCCTAATCCTTAGTAACTTTGAATAAATTAAGGCCCTCCTGGATGCGGTTAGAAGGCAGTCTTACTCATCCTTCCTACCCACACCAGCCAGTCATTTTAGCTGGAAATCCCTCCATCAATAGGTTGTGACAGTGCTAAAATGTAAAGAATGGGCTGCTGACTCAATTTGAACTCAAGCCCTACTTTTCACCACTCAATCAAACTTCATTCCTAAGAGGAGTTGATTGGACAAAATGTACTATATTTCTTATTCGAATGTGTTTTTGTTTCTACGTTACAAAAGTACATTACATTATAAAATAAAATTTGGGCAGTGTCTAAAGACAATGATAGTTCCAGAATCCAAACACTATTAATTTTGTTTTTTAAAGATTTTATTTATTTTATTTTTAGACAGAAGGGAAGGGAGGGAGAGAAACATCAATGTGTAGTTGCCTCTTGTGTGACCCTCACTGGGGACCCAGCCCACAACCCAGGCATGTGCCCTGACTGGGAATCAAACTGGCAACCCTTTGGTTCAAAGGCCAGCACTCAATCCACTGAGCCATACAAACCAGGGCACACAAACAGTATTAATCTGAAATTAGAGAGATCATGTAAATGAATGGGTGGGGTGGGTGGGTGGATGGATGAATCAAGAGATAAAGATTGACTAAACTCTTTTATTGTGGGTCTTCCTATTCTTTTGTTCCAGTATGCTATTAACAAAATAAAAGTTTTTTAAAAAACTATCTCTAGCAAGTGTTGAAATGAACTTATCTTTGTTGTTTTAGTTATAACCACAAAATTGTTTGGTTGGTAGTGAAATATGTGAAAATCTAACTTGAGTTCTGAAATGATGTAGCATTGCTTCTTCCAATTTGCTAAAATACACCTGTAGATACATTTGAGTGTGCAAATATAAGCATTTGCCCATCTCTGTATATGAGGATCAAGATAACTGCCACACATTCTCATTGCAGTCCTGTAACACAGACATGTAATTCATTCAAACAAGCATTGAAGCCACTCTCGACTCTCACAATAAGCCACTGTTTTAACAAAGCTTGTCAAAGGCCCGAGGCATGGGAGGTGGTTGTCCTTCCTGACTGTTTCTCCCAAATCCTCATCCCCATCTCTAAAGAGGCTGCTGTTAAGCAAGAGGAGATCTTTAAAATGCTCTCTTCTTCCTGAGAGAAGCCTGCCAGAGGAAGATCAATGCGTGAATGTCTGAGCCCCAGTCTGGGCACAGAGCGAAGGTGACTAGAGAAGAAAACCACGTGAAGCGTAGGAAGACAGCCTCCCCCGTCACTGACAGTGTAAACTGCAGAAGGAAAAACTGGGAATATATCACTGTTTAAAATATTTCTTCTGCCCTGGTGCTGTGGCTCAGTGGACTGAGCATGGGCCTGTGAACCAAAGGGTCACGGGTTTGATTCCTAGTCAGGGCACATGCCTGGGTTGTGGGCCAGGTCCCCAGTCGGAGTCTTGCAGGAGGCAACCACACATGGATGTTTCTCTCCCATTCTCTCTCCCTTCTCCTCTGTCTAAAAATTAAATAAGTAAAATCTTTTAAAAACATTTTTCCTACTACTTGCTATCGATATTCATGTTTTATGTAGATGTGCTGCGTAGCATAGAATTTTAAAAGCTGGAACTTACTTCAAAGATCATCATACCATTACTGTACCTTATAGATTAAAAATAATAATAACTGAATTTCAAGTGAATGAAATGACAACTCTGTCATCTTCTGGTTTGTAAGTGGCAGAGCTAAATCTCAAACCTAGACCTTCAAATTCTAAATTCTGCTTCTTTCCTCTTTACCACACTATCAACTCACTTGACTTTTGAATTTTCTGTCTATGTCTGTGTGGACCGACTTCTTTTTCCCAATCTGCTGGTAGCTAGAGTCCTTCCAGCACTGATAAACCCACTGAATCCAAAAATTAATGAAAGAAGATGAAACTATTTGGATTCAAGATGGGGACCAGAGGAAAACAATAAAGAAAGGTTCAATATCTCCACCATTCTCTGTACAACTAACTATGATGTGATACTGTTTTTGTTTTTGCCTTTTAAAATTCTTTACCTCATAACTTCAAAACAACTTTTTTTTTTTAATGAAGTTGACACTCGAGTATTAAAAGAACATGCCCACAGTCTCCGCAACCAATTAGGTGTCAGAGTTGAATAGGTAACCACCAATCCTCACTCTAAAAATGCATAAAAGTATTTTCCAGATTATTCATTAATTTCATTCACAAATTTCTTCACTCAAGTAATGCAAATATTGATCATAGTAAGCAACATGTACAAGAAATAATTGATACATTCCTGAGTAAATCAGCCTTAAGACATAGAAAACTATTAATGTGCAGTTGATCATGTAAACGAAAACCGGTTAAGCGTTCACCACGTGGAATTTTAAGTTTTTATTGGCGTGGGATTCTGAAAAGTGAAAAGAAATTCACTTTTCAGAGTCCCATGTGCTTGCAAAAGCAGACAAAGGGCTGGTCATATCATACACAACTCACCGTCTGTCTTAGTGCGTTCTGTGTGCCCATCCTTACACAATGCCACGCACAGGTCTCAAAACCCAGTTCCACAAAACCTTCCATGAGCCGCCCCAACATAAACAACCCTCTTTCTTGGTACTACAAGAGCATTTCATATTTCTCATACATTGAGCACTTTTTCCTTTTAATTGAACTATTGACTAAACTTCCAGGTCAACTCTTTTGCAACCACACTTATTTCTCTGATTGACCACTTCCTTGCGTTCATATAGCTTTTGCTGTGTGTCCCAGTGGTACGGTTTCATCGACAGGGTCAAACAGTCAGAGGTCGGCAAACCCACTGGCAAGTTCATAAGGACAAATCTAACAAATGCAAACACCACCTGATGAAGAGCAGGTTTTGAGGGGACTTGGTTCTTTACCAGTTGAATAGTTTTGCAAGCAAAAAATTAGAGGCCATTCTAAAAGAAATGGCCTTGTGTGTCAAAGTTCAATGGTTATTTTGACTCCTGTGATGTTGAAGAATTCACAAAAGAAGAGAAATGGACTGATGTGGTCATGGCTTTACCACAAAATAAGGAAAGGATAATCGAGAGGAGCACAGAGACCATTTTGCATCAATTTTTCATAGGATTTCAGTTTAGGAGCCATTCACGGGCAATAGATAAGGAGACCCTTTCTTGGCTTCAGTAGTTACCAATGAGAGAAAATGGATGAAACTGTTTAGTGAACTGTGACATTCACATAACACACATCTTTTTGTCATCGTTATCATCACAGTATTGTAGTTATTACAGTAGACAATTGAGCACCAATTAAATAGAAGTTATTGAACAATATTAAATTAAGGAGAAATTATATTAAGACTTTCGCTCTACAGAAAATAAAAATATAAGTATATGAGAATCTTCTCTGATCAACTAAAGACACTTGCCCCTCTTTGTCCCAAACTTCCCGATTTTCTTGGAATACAGGAAGACACCAACGGTACCAGTCCTCTCTCAGCTTCACGCCTCTTTTCCTGAGAAAATCTGTCCTTTTTACAGTTTTTTTCTTCAGCCATAGGCCTACAAGAAGATTTACTCTCAAATCCCAGAATGGTGCACATTCATCAACAAAGATGTGTTTCTTCTTTGAACACATCAACAAAGATGCGTCACTTCCAAAAAGGTCTGAGTAAGTACCAACTTGAAAATACAGAGCCACAAACAAATCCATGTTTTCTGGGGCCTGAAGCTCTTATATTCTGGGTGGGGAGGAAGTGTTTAAAAAACATAAAACTAGCCCTGGCTGGGGTTGCTCAGTGGATTGAGTGCCAGCCTGCAAACCAAAAAGTCACTGGTTCGATTCCTAGTCAGGGCATATGTCTGGGTTGTGGGTCAGGTCCCCAGTAGGGGGGCATGTGAAAAGCAAGCAACCACACATTGATGTTTCTCTCCCTCTCTCCCTCCCTTCCCCTCTCTCTAAAAATAAATAAATAAACCTTTTTTAAAAATTAAAAATAAAAATAAAGAACAGAAAACTAGCTCACTTCTGCATATTTTCCCCCCAAAGACTACATGGCCACGTGTCACACTGTTGGGACCCTTTGCAGGGAGCGAAGGGAGAACTTCCTGATGAGAACTCTGAAGTCAGCTTCTCTGTGGATCCTCTATCTGCTCATGAGTTTCTGGTAAAACCAGCATCCCCAAGTACAGGACCCAAGAGAAGATGCTCTTTCTATATTCTACTTTCCTGCCATAACACAATGTAAACAGCCCTACGCAATAGCAATGATATCCCATTCTACCACTCAAATAGCAGGGACAGACAGGTCAACCAATGCTCATGATTATCAACTCCCTAGAGTCTTTCCTGGGGCTGTTAGGTTTCTTCCTCATTTCCGCTAACATCAACCCTCCAAGGTGGCCACTTCCTCAGTCTGTGAGTAAGGCCCATCCTACTGTCCTATGAAGTGTAATAATGGAGACATGCAGGTCATGGGTAGTTCAGAGAACCTCATGATAAACATGGAAAGCCACTTTTCTTTGTTTTCTAAACTTCAAGAAATGCCTTGGAAACCTGGGACAAATCCTAGGTAGAGATCTGGAGAGTGTGCTGATATTCTCATGAATCACCACCACGAGGGTCATTCCTCCACCCACACATCCTTTACATTCATTAGGCCTCAAGAAGAATGTAATTGAAACACTTACGAATCCAATTTCCAATATCATTTTTTCTGCAATAGTTCTGTACTACTTTTGTAATAATTAAGAAGTACTCCCCAAAAAGCTTGGCTACTTGCATGGGAATTTGTAAACAATTTTGAGTCAATTCAACATTTTAATCAGCATGTGAAATCTTTTTGTACCTAAAAGATGTACCTTCTTAAACTTGAAAAAATCAGAGTAATAATCATGAACACCACTGAAAGTTCATGCATGTTAATTAACTTCATAACATCCTGTACAGAAAATATTTGCACCATAGAAACCTGGGAAAAATATGATAAAAAAAGGGGACCTGCACTGGACTTAGGCCTGATATAATACTCTACCAACTGAAGTGGGAGAAATGGGACAACCGCTAAATTACAAAAAATGACTATACTAATAATGCTTTTGCTTAAATTCAGGCACAAGGGCATTATAGTGTCACTTACCCAAAAAAAATTCTTGCTTTCTTCTTTACTTGCATCTGAAAGTGTGGTTTTATTCTCATCTGATAGCTCTTAAATTCTGAATATGATACAGGATCTCACACAGTTTTAGCCCAAATGACTCATATGGGACCAAATTTCTTTACATTTACTCACATTTTTAATAGATCAAACACTAATTTTCACTTATCTCAGCAGTTCTAACTTATCTCAGCAGTTATCTCAAACACATTATCATTTGAAAAATATTTATTAAACTTGAAATGTTGAGCTGATTTTGCCAAGACTCCACAAAATGGAAAATACCCATTTGTTTTTAAAGGCCCACCTATCCTACCATTGTTTATCTTCTAGATACTGGTTCAAAAAACCATACAGGTTTGTCCTGACTGGTGTGGCTCAGTGGGTTGGGCATCATCCCACAAACTAGAAGGTCAGCAGTTTGATTTCAGGTCTGGGCACATGCCTAGGTTGAGAGTTCAATTCCCGGATCAGGCACGCATGCAAGAAGCAACCAATCGATGTTTCTCGTGTACATCAACGTTTCTGTACTTCTCTTTCTACCTCCCTTCCCTTCTCTCTAAAAAAATAAATAAACTCATTTTGAAAAAGCAATACAGGTTTCAAGAGTAAGGCTCAACAGAGCATCACCCGCACACTGTACTGTGTGCTCCTGGCCCCAGGCAAAGTCTCCTTCTGCCCCATTTCCCCTCACTCTGCCATCCCCCACCCACCCGCACTCCCCTTTCCCTCTGGCTACCATCACACTGTTGTCCATGGCTGTGTGTTATACATGCTTTCTGTTTAATACATGGATCACATAAGATTGGGTTATTATTTTTACTTCCACCATTGAATGTTATTTAAGGGAAAAGTTTGCCTTCTAGAAGTGTGCCAAGGTGTTGGTCTAGCCCATCTCGGGTGGATGCAGAAGACGGTCGGCACAGCATCACATTAAGTTGCTGCATCACCAGAAACTGCCAACAGAACCCTGATACTAGAATCACCACAAACGTAGATGTAGTGCTAGGAAATAGAATAATATGTCCAAGTTAAAGATATGAAGCATTTTGTACTGGAGTCAGCCAAACACAACTCATGGCCTGTCTTTGCCTTTCTCGTCATCTAGGAATGGTGTCTACGTATTTAAGTGGTTGAAAAAAATAAATAAATAACATCAACACACGGAAACTAAATGAGCCCTGGCCGGGTAGCTAAGTTGGTTCGAGTGTCATCGGATACACCAAGGTCGTGGGTTCAATCCCCAGTCAGAGCACATGTAAGAAATAAGTGGAACAACAAATTCTCTCTCTCCCCCACCCCCTTCACTTTTTTCTCTAAAAAAATCAATCAATAAAAAAAAATTTTAAGAAAATTAAATGAAATTTAGTGTCCATTAATACAGTTTATTGGAACATAGCCATGCCCATCATTTCTGTATTCTTCATGTCTACACAGTACAAAGGCAAGCTGAGTAGTTTTAACAGAGACCAATGGTCTGCAAAAACAAAAATTTTTACTACACCACATGTAAAGAGCCCTTTACAGAAAAGAATCATTGTGGTCTATATAACAGCCAACATTTTATGGGTACTTACTATGTACCGGGAACCCCATCAGGCATCTTTATGGGATTTCATTCATCTAATCCTCAGACTAACACTATTTTCTTATCCCCCTTTTACAGATGAAAAAACTGAGGCACAAAGAGAGTGGCATAGCTCGTATGGAGTGGAGGTGGGTTTGGCATAACATCTTTCCCATGCAGATGTCTTTGTTTATCAATCCCATGCCAAACTTTATCCCCACGTTCCGTCACCACAAAGCCCATCACCACTATCATCATCCAAGAGCAGGCAAAATATGGAGCCCACAATGCTGCCTTTGTCACAGCATGATGCCGTCCCAATCCCTGCACAGTGGGGACAGAGGACCGCCACATCCTGTCTCTGCTGCAGTCACTCACCCATGTCCACACGTGAACAAGCCAAGAGTCAGGGGGGAGGGAGGTTTATCCCATGAGAGTCACGTCTCTGTGATGTTACTCAGCTTCATGAAGCAGGTGGCAAATGTAACTTGTGGATTGATTACACCCAAGTATCGATCTACTGCTCAGTTCACAAGGAGACAGAAAACCAGGGCATTCTTTTAATTGGACAACAGTTTTCCAGGTAGCCTGGAATCTTGCTGCTGTGGTTGCATTAGCTTAATATTGACCCTTGCTGTGACTTCGGGCTCTTGGATTGCCTTGGATTTCTACGCCATGAACACGGGACCTCTGACATGAACCACTGGCCACACCACAAAAATGCCGGCACCACAGCATCACCTAACTCCCAGTCCCAGGCCCCAGTGCCCCAAACACCACTGCAGTCCTTCTCATCCAAATGGCCAGCACCAGGCCAGCAAATTGACCTTTTCAGAAACAAGGAAGCTAGAAGCAGGACAAAATAAAGAACTGGTATTTTGTTCCTGGGGTTCTATTCTCAACCCAGACATTCAGTTAGGCAAGTTACCTAAACTGTATGGCTTCTGGGTTCCACATTGGTAAAGGGGTACTAACAGTCCACAGGTGACTGTGAGGAAAACAATTCCAGGGGTGTGAGCAGACTTTAAAAAACGTGGAATAGAAAGATAATGTGAAAGTAAATTACAGCGTTGAAGTATAAAATGTACATCCTGGTTGACATTAGTATGGTAACTTTCTCAAATGCTTAAGGGCATTTGGGGGTATGAATCAGGATGCAAAACTTCATGCTAAGCAACACAATATCTATATGAATAAACCCTAGACGGTGAACCACCAGGAACAGCAATAAAACAAGCTGTCAAAGCCTTCACTAGAGCCCAGGTGCCAGGACACAACCTACACCATACGTATGTTTAGGGATGTGTTTTCTTTCCTGGGGGCGGGGAGGATCAGAGTTTTTAGTAACCTCATCAGAAAATGTGTCTGTCACTTCACATTCATGTATTCACCAAATGCTTCTTTAGTGCCCACTCTGTGGCCAGGTCTGTGCAAAGCAGGCTGTTCAAACAGGTGGACTGAGCAAAGCTCAGTCTAGCAAATACCCAATTTCCAAAAGGAAAAATCCGACATGCAGTCTCCAGGAAATGCCAATTGCAAATGTTTTTTTAAGTGGAGAGTTTCACTTTAAGTTTTCAGTGGGACATGTTAGATGGTCAACCCGATAAGAGTTGGACTTCTAATCTCATTTTGCATTCAGTGGCTGTGTTATTTGCCTGTGGGGGAGGGGAGGTAGTTGTCACAGTCTTCTGATTTTTTCCACCTTACATTTTGTCCGTGTTTTCTTGCCTTACCTTTAGGTTGGTTTTGTCGTACTGAACTATGCTTGTCTGTTCTGACATGATCGCTCCCAAAGTACCGTCCAATGCTTCACACAGACGGCTACCCTGAAAGTCTGAAACTCAGGGTCCCATAGATGTCTAGAAAGACCCTTGGAAATTCAGGCTTCCCTGAGTCTCTGGGTATTATTTTTATCACAAAGGCATCGCTGAGAGCCATCTCCGGGTCTGTCCCTAAACTGGCCTTTCCAATGACACTGTGATTACTTAGGATGCAAGAGAGTTTGTGGCTGGCTGAGACCCTTCAAAGATCTCTTGGAGACCTTATTTTCAGATCACTCCGCAGTATAAATATGTCAAACATCTCAGTTAATATCATATACTTCAAGTTTATTTTATCATAGAATCTCATATACTTAAATTTTACTATTAAACTTTCTATTCTCAATGCAGTCAGTTGGGCAAGTTGCAACATTGCTAGAAATACAGATTTTGTTTGGTTCAAAAGCCAAATCCATTTACATATTTCAATGGGAAAAGAGAGAATGTGTAGTTCCCAAAGCATGAGTCATGGGATCTGATTTTAATACTGAGAATGAGTGAAGTAGCCCCACTTCAGGGGTACGTGGTAGAAAACCTCTGCCCCACCTACATACGGTCAGGGTGTTGAGAATATGGGGAAGGGGTATCAGGACTTCCTGAATGGGGAGTCCCCACTAGCGGGTAAGTTCTTGGCATTACTATTGCATAAAGATACCATCTACCAACAGCTACACCATGATCACCGATGTGTTTGTTTAAAATGCTGACTTCTGAGCTCCAACCCCGAATCTGCAAAATCAAAATTGCTTGACGTTGATCCCAGAGATATTCTTCCAAGCAAGGAACCTAGAAGTTAATTGTAATAATACTAATACTTACCCAGCATTTAGCATATCAGTCAATGTTCTGAGCATTTTACACGCACACACTCAGGTTCTCTTACATGTGACTCTTTGGTTCTGTGAAGTTGGTGAGTCACTGGGCTAAGATCTTGGACTAAAATGCACAGAGTCTGATCCTGGATCTGTCCTTTTTCTATCAGCGTGGCCACCAACAGATTATCTGACCTCCCCAGCCCCAGGGACCTCCTGTGCAAAACAAGGGTGACAATGCCTACTTTGCATGGTGTTGTGATGGTGGAATTTCTGAAACACAGAAAGCACCAGGTAGGTGAGCACTAGACTTCCTCCGTGAACTGGCAGAGTGCACACCCTCTCACACCGGGCACTCAAATGCATTTGAGAAGATGTCCACAATGGAGCGGCCATGACCTGCCCAGTCATACTCTGTACTTGCCTCATGGAAGCCTACCTTGAGAATGAGCAATCCATTCCCTACGGCGTGTGCCAGACCCTGCTCTTATAAGCCTCCGAGCCCATGGACTTTGTTCTTCCTTCTGGGATTGGAAGTATCCCAGAATCAATCACATTCCAAGGGGGTAAACCGGCTGGTGGGCACATCCTCTTAACTGTTTTTCAGAGTTTCCATGAAGGACTCTGCTCACAGAAAACTGTTCTTCCTTCCACCCAGTCCCTGGACGATCCCTTGATCCCAGCTGGACCTCCTCCCATTCGGATAATGCCATCCCTGCCTCCCAGAGCCCCCTGCGGCCCTTCCTTGATCCCTCCCTGATCTTTCCCTCTCCCGCTCCACTCCCACTGAGACAATCCCCCAGACACAAAGACCCCTAACCTCCTCCAGGCCCTCAGCCCGGGAGGCTTGGAAATTACTGATTTCCCCACTGGGAGGAATTCACTTTCCTTTACCAGCAGCCTGGAAGCTCGTTTTCTCATGGATACAAAATTAAATACTGTTTGTAAGAGAGATATTTCACCTAATAATCTTTTAAACTTCCTTTTCCGAAAAGTCAGAAAGTGATCATGAAGACGATAGTTTTAAAATTATGCTTCCCCTACACAAGTTGTTTTCAGGAGCGTAACCTGATTCCATCTCAGAAAGCAGGCTTTGCGTTTGAGGACCTGACTCCCTGTTTTGAAATGCTGCACTGTCCCAGCCCTACTGTCTGTCCCTCCCGAGAGACAGATGTGGCCGCCCAACACTGAACTCTGGTTCGCTGTGCATCAGTGAGGCGGACTCTGTAGGTGTGAGATCATTTCGTTTGCTAGGCAAATTGGAGATGGTAAATACAACGAGTAGTAGTGATATGCTGGATGACATGCTGGTAAAATCTAGAAAACATTCACAGCATAGGCGCACGCGGGCACATCATACCACAGGCTTCCGTCTGTGTGTGTAAATCACCAAACGGGGCGGGGGGTGGGGAACTTCCCCACAGATAAACATTTTAAAGTGTCTACACTTCACCTACATGTCTTCAGCTGCCTTTTCTTAAGAGGGGCATAATAAATATTTGTTGAATAAAAGCTCGGCATTGTCTGGCCTTCAGATTTTGCCTGACTTTTTGCCGCACTTTTTGCCTGACTATTGAAATATTCATGTCATAGTAATTCAGGATGTATTTTGTTTTCCTTTCCTTTCCTTTTAACTCATACAGTCCAACATAATTAATATGTTTAACAGTACACTTTTATATTTTAATAATTACACTGCTATGTTTTAATCACACACTATGTTTTAATGATACACTTTTATGCTTAAAGCGTTAGTACTATGCTAAAACATTTTTTGCCTCCATAGCTACCAAATTAAAACCTCCATAGCTTGTAAATTTTTTAAAAATAATTCTTCGCAGTTTTTATCTCTCTCATTATGGAGACTTCTGTTCTCAATGATTTCCACTGAGACACTGCCTATTTTCCAGACCATGTTTCAAAACATCCTTTATTTTGTATAGAAAAAGTAATCAAATTAACTACCTGTCTCGGTTCATCTTTTTGAATGCCAAGAAGGCCTGCAATGCTCGCTGACGGAAGTGCCCTCCGGGGATATTGTCCCGAAAAAACAATGAACAGTCGCAAAGACTGGAGGGCCCTTTGCATGAGACGAGTGCCTAGGCCGGGCCTCCAGAGGCTCAAGGCTCACGGCCGGGCAGGAAATGGGGCATTTTGTGCCCACCTGGAACCCCGGCTGGTCACCCAGCCTGGGCTAGGAGTCCCGAGTCCTGCTAGAAGCCTTTCCACCCCGCTGAGGGGTGTCCAGGCAGACAGAAAGAGCTTTGTAATGAGATGGACGGCAAAGCCTTCTGGGGAAAAGGAAAGAAGAGAAGAAGCACTTCAAGGAAGAGGAATATTTGAGAGCCACCCTTCCATCCTAACTTGATTTTTCCAGCTGGCACTCAAACACATTTTATTTGATATTAAGTCAACGGAGCACTAATTAATGTCAAACCATCTACATTATGGGAGGACTTTAGTGGTAGAAATAATAATATATTTGTCTGCCCCTTACGCTGACCTCTGAAGGCGTGCTCCTGCACCTGATCCTCATTTAGGTCATCTGCGAAGTGTGAATAATATTTGCCTCATAGCACTGTTGTGAAGATTAAATTTATAATGTACGTAAAGCTTTATTATTATTATTTCTGTATAGTAATTATGTGAGAAAAATTTCCTGATTCTATTGTTAGATCATATTTCATAAACCTAACAGGACAATTTTCTGCAAAATTAATGTCTTGCCCCAAATGTACGTAAATACAAAGCTTATATTCAGAATCTGAAGGACGCCCTCCCCCCCTTGCACTGACCTCGAGATACACTCTGACCTGCTGTTTGATGATCACACGTTTTCTGAAGGTGCCCTGTTTCTTTTAGGGTGGCAGCCTGACCCCGGAATCTGGAAACCGACATGGGTCCGTACACCTCTTCCCTCCCTTTTTGACTCCCCGGCAAGAACCTTTAACCTTTGGACTTGATTCCTACACCATGTATATTGTTTGCAATTAGAGAATATTTGGGGCAGATGGAGGATTTTTTTTTAATCTGAGTTTTATTGTGTGCTAACCAAAGCCTGGATCAGAAATGTGGTTCTTTACAAAAGGGGGGAAATTTTCTTATTGGTAACATTAAATAGTTGAGTTTTATTTTTTTCCCCTGAGTTTTATTCTCTTGGGTCAAATCTGGAACGGACTGCATGACACTGATGTAACACACGCTATAAAAATCTCAAACCCTCCAGCACAGCATGAAGTGAGCCGCTAAACTGACCTCAACAAGAGAACTGGAACAAGAAATTCAATCCTGCAGATTCGTGCCTCTATGGCTTCCTTTTAAAAAATCCTAAAATTTTCATTTGCTAAACTAAATTTATTCTATATTTTACCTCTCCTATACCAGTCAGGATCTACCTTCCTGGGGTGGTGTGTTGGGAGAGAACAAAACCTACTCTGACTCCTTCTAAATGAACACTCACAAAGACACATGCACACACACACATTTGGAATCAACCAGCACAACTTATCCCACAGAGCACCGTTGTTGGGTAAACCCATTCTTCACTTCCTGATACATTCTGAGACGAAAGTTCCTAATTCCTGGAATCGTGTTGCATTAAAGGCAGAAACCACATTGCTTCTGCCCATTTTATATCTAAATGAAAAGGGGATATGAAAAGGTTGTACAAAGCAAATACGCCTTTTGCAGGGGATATGCGATTTATCTGATACAAAGACCAGCCATAGCATTATGCCCATCAGCACCTACTCAGAACATCGAAATGAAAGGGGTTTGTAACTACTAATCCAAAAAGAAAAATTACACCGGGAGATAACACAGATTCCTTTAGTCAAAGAAAAATGCAAGTGACCATGTCTTGTCCCAGTTTTCAAAGACAGATCTAGTGCTATAGAATTAAGCATTTTTGTATGTTTTCTTTTTGTTTTAATGGAGAGTGTAAAAAAGAAATCTGACAAGTTTTGCCTTAGAATCAGAATACTTCAGAGTATTCTGTACTCTGAGTCACCCTTTCCCTTTTCTCACAGATATAGGGCAGGGATTCCTTTTATCTAGAAGTTAAGTACCATTTCTGATCAGCCTCAGCAGAACGAGCTCTCTTCCTGGCTGGGTCACGTACTACCAGCTCAGGAGCTTGGCATCAGCCAGTTCCCTTCCCTGAGCTTGTGCTCTCCATCCCTGAGGTGGGCAGAACATTGGCCTCTGCAGCTTAGCACAACGCTGAAGGGCAGATAAAAGCTACATGTGAAAGAAAAATATAATACTGCCCTTAATGCTGGATTGTGATAGTTTTGCTAAACTATCTATTTATTCCTCAACAAAGAAATCAGATAACTACCTTTTATTTACATATATATGGCCATATCTCAACACCATAAGGTCTTAGATGAAGAACAAAAAAATATTTCTGGCAACAAAACACTTCAAAATAACGCCTTCCTCGGAACCATTGGAGAATTACCTAGGGCCACCTAGACTTTATATAAATAATTAAAATGAACTCGAGTAGCCTCAAACATTGAACACCACACCTTTCTCTTTTTTTCTTTCTTTTAATTTTTTTATTCTATTACAATTGTCCCAGTTCTCCCCCATTGCTCTCCCCTGTCCCGCTCCCACAGTCAATCCCCATCCCGTGCAATCTCAATGCAAAATTCCCTAAATTATTGAACTGATAAACTCTAAACTTAGATATTCACTTCAATATACAGCTCTGAAGGAACAACCTGCAATAAACAGACTTTATCTAACTCAAAGTTTCCAAAATTAGAACAACAAACAAGTATTCTGGGAGACCTGGTATGTACACAGAGTAGCCAAGACATTCGAGATGATGGACTTTAATGGCCTCCCTTAGAAAAAGGAGTTTCACAGGCAGTCGCTGCCAAATTTGACATTCACTCACCGAATCCTTGATTATACTTTAAGCTCATTTTCATAATGCTCACATTGACTGTGTAAGTGTTCAATGTTAATTCTATTCTAAATGTTAGAAAATGGGTAGAAAAAAGCATGCTCAATACCTGGCATGCACGTCAATTTGTATAAAACACTAGGACTTGGCATTCAAAGTCCACTGCAACTTTGCAATGAAACGCCTAGACCAGGAGGAAAAGATACCAAGAAGATTGTAATATGTTTCTAATTATCTGCTTCTGAGGCAAAGCATGAGGTAGGTTTCCTTCTTCACTCAAAGCAGAAAAGGAAAACCAAACCTCCTACCTTCTAACTCCCTCCTTGAGTTCCTTATATTCTGGTTTTTAATTCACTGGCTAGAACATTGGCCTGGAAACCCTATAATATTGCACATGTGTAAATGTTTTTGAAAGAACCCAGAGGTTTAAAACTCTATAAATTAAATAAATGATACAAAAGCCAAGGGTGAGTTGACCTGTTCTTCATGAACATAAATTGAATGTTCCATGTATGCCTTTGTTGTTCTCTGAGACGGGTTTTGAGTGTGGCTTGACCAATGTAGAAAGCAGGTTGAACGTGTGTGGTACCTCAAAGCTTATCTCTGGTGTCGACATGACTGCTCAGCCTCTCTGACCTACTGCCAACCTTTTCACCAAAAGTGAGCCTTAATACAGACGAGGTGTTTGTAACGGAGTGACATCTCCAATTGGGTAGATGATTTTATTAATTTTGCATGTAATAAAAATAGATTTATCTTCTTTCTTTCTGATTTCCAAAACTCTTCAAAATTAAAAAAAGACCACTTTTCAAAAAATAAACTGTTCCCAACAGGAGTTTTTTTATAGAGAGACAAACAGGTTCTAAAATGTACATTAAAAAGCACTGGAATAGCTAAAAACAATTTTGAAAAAGTTGGAGGAATGACATCACTGGATTTCAAGAATTACTGCAAAACTAAAGTGACCAACACACCATGATACTGGCAAATGGCAAGGTGCATAAATCAAGAGAGCAGAATAGTGTTCAGAAATGTACTCACAAATATGGCCAGTTGACTACAACAAAGGTACAAATGCAATACAATGGAGAAAGAATAGTTGTTTTAACAAATGGTGTTGGAACAGTTGGACACTCATACACACAAAAAATAAATGAACAAATCAACAATGCCTTAAACATAAAACCCCATGCAGAAATTAATGGCAAATGGATCACAGGCCTAAATGTACAATCTATTTTTTACAGGAGAAAAATCTTCATGAGGAGAGCTAGACAAAAGTTCTCAATCACGATACTTAAATGCACAAGTATAAAATTAGAAAATGACAAATTGGACTTCATTGATATCAAAATCTTTTGTTCTGCAAAAGTCACTGTTACAAAAATAAGAAGACAAGCTAAAGACTAAGAGAAAATATTTGCAAGTCACATATCCAACACAAGGGTTGTATCTAAAACATATAATGAACTCTCAAAATTCAACCACAAGAAAAAAATGTCAAATGAGCCAAAGAACAGATACTTTACCCAAAAGGACATTTGTGTAGTAAATAAACACACAAAAATATGTTCAATATCACCAGCCATTCGGGAAATGTGAATTAAACCACAATTGGATACCATTACGCATCTGTTCAGAACAGCTGACATAAAAAAAAGCTGACAAGACCAAGTGCTGGCACCAACACAGAGCAACTGGAACTCCTATCTGTTGCTGGTGGGATGCAGAACAGCATAGCCATCGTGGAGAACAGTTGAACGGTTTCTTACCAAATTAAACATATACTTAATACATGACTAGCAATCCCACTCCCCGACATTCACTCTAGAGAAATAAACATCTGTGTTCACACAATCCCTTTTCACAAACATCTAGACCAACTCTATTCACAATAAACAAAATCTGGAAATCGCCTAAATGTTCTTCTGCAGGTGAATGGACAAACAAACTGGCACATCCATTCAATAGGATACTATTTTCAGCAATAAAAAGGAGTGAAATATTGACAGATTTCATTACTTGGATGAATCCCACAATAAATACACTGAGTGAAAGAAGCCGATCTCAAAAGTTGCACACAGTATAATTCAATTCATATGATGCCCTGAAGTGAACAAAACCACACTGGAGGAGGGCAGATCAGTGGCTGCCAGGGATCTAGGGGAGGAGGAGCGAGATTTCAAAGGGACAGCACGAGGTAATGTGGGAAGGTGATACAACTGTACAGTAGCCTGGCTGTAACATCACATGAATTTATACATGTTATTCCAAAAAAAGAGCAATTGCGTGTACATGTATATTCACGGCAGCACTAGTCATCAAGGCCAAAAGATGGAAAGAGTCCAACTGTTCAACAATTGATAAATGAATAAACACGTAGTGTGTGCCTATAATAGAGTAATATGCCTATAATTTATTCAGCCATAAAAAGAATGAAGTGGTGATATATACTACAACGTGAAGGAACTTCTGAAACATGCTAAGTGAAAGAAGCCAGGCATAAAAGGTCATATATTGTATAATTCCTTTTATATGACATAAGCAGAACAGGTAAATCGCGGAGACAGAACACAGGTTGGGGGGTTGCTAGGCGATGGAGGAGTGCAGAACTGATGCGTAACTGGCATGGGGTTTCCTGTGTGTGTGGCGAGAATGTTCTAGAACTAGACAGAGCTGGTGGTTGCCTTACATTGTGAATGCACTCAACATTACTGAATTTTTCACTTTAAAATGGTTCACTTTATGTTATATGAACTTCACCTCAATACAAAAATTCCAAACAGGTCTATGTTACTATATGATAACTTCAAAAAATAAATGTATAGTCACAAACCTAAGGAAACTAGAAAAAATTAATGAGTTTGTAACTGCATGCTCAGATTACCTTCCTGAAAACAGCATGAAGAGTTAGGTTTCTACATTCCAGAGGACGCCCCATTTCTATGCTCCAGCTCTGCTCTTCCCAAAAAATGTTCCTGCAAAATGGTCACTCACAGTGCAAGAACTTTTTGCCCCATTATTTAAAAAAATACCCAAGTGTATGAAATTCATTTTCTTTTCAAACAACACTTACTTAATAAGAAATGTTAAAGTGATCTACCTATTGCGACAACATGGATGAACCTTGAGAGTATTATGCCAAGTAAAATGAGGCAGACAGAGAAAGACAGATACTGTATGTTCTCACTTATATATGGAATCTGAAAAAGCCACACTCATCGAAATGGAGACAGAATGCTGGTTACCCAGGCCTGGGGAAGGGGCGGGGGCAGAAGCGGGCAAAGGATACAAACTTCCGGCTATACAATGAGTAAGTTCTGGGGTCTAATGTATGTCATAGTAACTGTAGCTAATAATGTTGTATTATATACTTGAAAGTTGCTAAGTAGATCGTCAATGTTCACACCATGAAAAAGAAATATTCTGTGATGTGACACAGGCGTTAGCTAACATTATGCAATCATTTTGCATTATGTTAATACACCAGATCAGCACTTTACATTGTATACGTGTGTCAAATGAATACATCGTACACCTTAAACTCACACAATTACATGTGAACTATATCTCAGTAAACCTGGGCCGGAAAGTGGCCGATCCAGCCTTTGAAAATGTGGTTGTGTTTTGAGTATCGAGGTGCTGGGTGAGTCAAGGGGATGCATGAGAGGCAACCATACATTGATATCTCTCTCCTACTCTTTCTCCTTCCTTTCCCCTCTAAAGATAAATAAATAAATTTTTTTTAAAAAATGTGGTTGTGTTTTGGAGTATATCGCTTGCTCATTTTTAAGAGAAAATAAGAGAGAGAGAAAAAAGTTTATTTTTGCCCTTAAAGACTGAGCAATGCTGGTGATAAGAAATCTTGTCGTCTTTAGCTCTTTGCCGATTCCCACAAACACTGTGTGTTCAGCTGCTCCACGCCTTTGCCCATGCTGTTCCCTTGGCTTGTAATTGCCTTTCTTCTCGAGTCCTCCTTATGCTGGTCAAATCCCAGTCACCCTCTGACAGACATTCACCTCTGAGATCTTCTCCCGGAAGCATCTCTAACCTGGGGGAGACCAGACCAGCTTCCCTGGCATCTCCACAGTGCTGTGCACTTTTAAAGCACTTCAACATACCAGACCAGCATGATCTTCTCATGGGACCATCTTCCCCCCAGACAATAGGCCCCTGGAGAGGACGGAGTATATCTTACTAATCATCATTCTCTTCGGTAACTGGCAACTAGTAGACATTCGATTCAAGTGGCATTGGCTTGTGCAGACTGTTGGATGTTTCCCAGAACACAGTCTGAATCCACTTCTGAGCAAGTCCTGGTTTCTCTTCACTCATATAGGTTCTGTCACCCGTGGTCTAGAATGAATTCCTGTTCCCCAGGTTCTATGCTTTCCAGGTTGTTCTAAGTGCTAGCAGCTACAAGTAACTGATCTAGGTTTGGGGGGAGCCTCTCTTTTAAAAAGAAAATAAATTAGCGATACAAAACCCAGGTACAAAGCAAATATTTGGAATGAGGGAAAAATCGCAGTAAGTTACTGCCACTCCCTTTTGTGTGCATCTCTGGAGGTGATTTACTGAAACACGCCCCGATTGCTCCCTGGTTTCCTCTCCTCACCTAGAACATTCTTCGGCACTCAGCAAACTCCCAGCACTCGCTGGCTTTTGTTCAAGTAAAAAGCCCTGAAGTTTAAGTTTTATTAGCTTTCCAGGAAACTCACCTTAGAGCCACGCTGCACAAATAAGATTAACGAGGGCAATACCTGCTGCTTATTGAGGGGAACCTGTGCCCCTGTGGATTCTCTCATGTAATCGTCATCACCATTTTTCAAGGCTATTCTCGGTCCCATCTCACAGGCCTACCAGCTGCAGAGGCTCTAAGCACGGTCCCTGAAACCAGGCTCCCTCCTCAACACGTTCCTAATGCACTTGCCCTCCCAGAAGCTATGAGACCGTTGCACAGTGGGGCAGCTAAGAGTTCAAGTTCCGCAGTCAGGTAAACCTGGATTCCCAGCCCTGCTCTACCTTTTACAAGCTTGCTACTCAGCCTCTCTAAACTTCTGTGTCCTTAGCTAAAAGATAGGAAGTACATTTTGATTGTTGCTTTGTTGTCATCTGTCTGGACCTTTGAAGGGCTGATTGTGAACCCCAATTTGGGGGGAACCACTAATATCATGAGATCCCAAAGATCAGACACATTCCAGGAATCCCTTACACACCCCGAGGGAGCAGTTTATGGACTGACAGAGGTGGGTTCACTGCACTGTAAACCCATGAAAACATATGGCATTGAACCTGCATGTGCGAGTATAATAACTCTCACTCTGCTCGGGAAGCTACTAGCTTCAGCCATTTCAATCCAAATTGACCAAGGTACGAGCAGAGCAAACAATGACATTGATCTTGACTTCAGAACCACGGCCTCACCTAAACATGGCACACAGTCCAATAATTCAGGAAAGTGGGCAGAAGTTACAGTGGGAAACAGAAAGGAAAACGAATAGTTCTTGTCTCCACTGTTCCCAGCCTGCACTTCTTGCAACAGACAAGTGGCATTTGTGGGGGAAAGAGAGTAAAAGGAGAGAGAGATTGGAAGGGTAAAAACTGGTGGAAATTTGCAAGTTGCCCAGGAGGAAGGAATGGGGAGGAACTCAATGGAAAGCAAAAGCCCCCGCCTTCCTTCCTGCTTCCAGCTGACTTAGATCTGAAGTCACAGCCACATTTCAGTGTTCTAAGGTCATGGACAGTCCTAAGATTTGCAGATCTATGATTTTCAATCATTTCAAAAAAAAAGAACATCAAAATGAACTATGTGTTTTTAAAGCTAAAGAGAAACAGTTTTTCAAAATCACTGAGACAAAAGAAATGTCCTCTTTCTAAACTTTCATGGTTACAATTGGTGAAAATATCTTAGCTTGTTCTATTCCTATTGTCTGTTTCCCCCTTTTAAACAATTATTATTTAATTACATTTCATTACTGTTTGGGGTGTTTTGTGCCATTTTTCTCACAAGACACCTGAAGAAATTTACAAATTCATAGCCAATTCTGTTACTTAGCAATTACTGTCCTATGGACTGTTTCCAAGGTAGAATTGCCTCGTAGCCCCTCGGACATTTTTCTGTTAATTTTCCTCCTGAGAATGTATGGATTGACTGTTCTAAATAAGTGGACTTATCAGTACATTTAAAAATCAACTATATCATTCGTTTCCCCACTTTTGTACACAGTTCACCCTGGGTGACCGTCCCCCCTCAAATCAGGACCGAGCTCTAAAAAGAAAGTTTTAAAGCACCAGCTTATATGGTTGGTGTGTTAAAAGGCAGAGCAATTGAGGACTTGGTTCAATAGGGACTTTTTACAAAGACAGAGATTTTTACATTAATAGCTCCATTCTGGAATAGTTTATCAAAAAGCTGCATAACAGAACCTTCACATTTATTACTGTTCCTCCCAACAAAACCCATCACGCACAAGAGCAACATCACACAAAACGTCTACAACAGCCCGTGTTGGGAACACTCTGAACAGAGTCCTTCAGCGCCTCTTTAAATCTGGCCACACTCTGAACATACGCGGTCGGTCGACCAGTTTGCTGATTTTTACATGGGTGCCTGGGCTTTCCCCTCTCTTACCAGTTACCCTGGGAGAGTCAAGAAATTTTTTTATCTGCTCACACTTTCAAAAGAAGTACTTGGTTGATATTGACCTTTGGGGTTTTTTTTTTAAATAATGAGCAACAAAAGTGCAATCCACAACTATCCTTTTTCACACACTAAAAAAAACCCATCCAGCCCCCAAACAGCCCCCCAGGCCCACCTCCTCCCCTCGCCCTTCCAGGTCGCATCTGGAACTCTCAGTCCTGTTACAGAGGGTTCCCTCCCCCAAGGCCACCTTCCACCCGCCACCCCACCCCCAGGCTGTGTCAACAGCCAGGCTCCAAGGGGACAGTGAGGAGCTGAGTGGCCAACTCCATTCTGCATCCACTCCTTTCCACTGGTGCACAGGGACCACTAGCCAAATCCTCTGTATGATTCAAGCACAGCTTCCGCAGCTTAATTTTTGTCCCTCAAAAAAGAACTTTCCTAGATGACTAAACGTGTTTGTCTTTAAGGGCTGTTAAGAAAAATCATGCATATTTCAGCCAGCTCCAGATGAAACGAGTTAAGTGATCCTGCAGAATGCTAATGTTTGAAAATGCCATATTTGTGCCATATTTGGCCCTTTTACTAGGAACGCAAGGGCAATGCGGCCCCCACCCCCTGCAGCCCCCTTCCACCCTCCCCCTACTCCTTTATGTATATATATTGCATAATTACGGAGCAGTGAGTATTTATCACCTTTTCTGGGCAGTAAGCAGAAAGAAATACAATACCATTACTTCCAGTTACTGCCTTTCCCAAGATAATTAGGTAACACAGTGGATGGAGCCTCGTAGTCCTGATGCTGTTCAAGTTAAGTGATTGACATGGCTCTGTCTGGCTGCTCTATTAACTGTTTCATTTTGTTGCTATTTGCAGTTTGCTTGGCTAATACTCCGAACAAATACAGACTGTTTCTTTAGCCCCTTTTTTCTCTTTGACCTTCTCCTGCCCATTTTCTTTGACTCACTTCAAACTGCCTTGAAAAGGCCTGTTGAATACACACAGTCCATCAGAGGCCCAGGTTCATCCTTACCCTTGCCCCGAATGCCTCACTTCAAAGATGGGCCGCATTCTTTAATTGCCCTTTGAATTAATATCAAAGGGTCACAATGCGAGTGCCAAAAGAGAAAGGGGCTTTAATGAAGCAAAGAGCTGCCATTCATTTGCAGATAAGCACGTTTTTACGCCTGAGTGGTCACCACAGCCAAAGGCTTCGGGAAGGGGAGACAGCCCCAGAGAGGACTTTTCCCTAAGTAGTGATTAGTTCAAACAAACAAGAGTAAACAAAGTCAAAGAAAAAGGTCCACACACAGCAGTGACATAAAATAAATAAGACGAAATCCGTGAGCCCCATGAACATTCTCCTCCAACACCTCCCTTGGGAAAAAAATTAAAAAGCTACACTTCATTAGCAAATCCATTCACCATTTTTAATCCCGTATTTCAACACTGCAATTCTGAGGGCTGAGTTCAACAACACGCCTGAGATAAAGTGGTTTCAGTCCGAACTGTAACACAGAGGGGAAACGTGATGATCTTAAAATGCAGAGACAAAATATAACTTCCCCCCCAAAATGTCCCAGGGCTCAAAACAGAATTCCTTTTGATATAAATATTTCTGCTTAAATGATTGATCTTTCACTAACTCTTTTCTGTACGGAGAATTTAGTTAGAGCCTAAAACAATAAAACACGTCTCTGTCTCTCTCTCTCTCTCTCTCTCTCTCTCTCTCTAGTTCTCTGTCTACGTAGGCCACATTTTCAGTTTCTCCCGGGGATATTGCTTGTAGTGGCCACTGTCATCATCTGCCCCTTTGTAATGCTGTGGCTGCAACTGCAGTATGAGCACACCGCCCCCCCCATCAGACAGAGGTCAGCACAAGGTACAACACAGCTCCAATCATAAATGATTACACAGTGAAATAGTGAGCTCCCTCTCTCTGTTCCTCATTCTGCTTTTGGGGGGTTGGTGATTGAGAAAGAATTTCAGCCCTGGTGCGTTTTCATCTTAGCTGGGGCTCAGATAGCATCCTTGGTGCCCAGCTGCAAAGTGGACGGTTGGTCTCCGGTAGACACAACAGTCGGACCATCGTCCGAGCCTCTGTTTGGTGGACGCCTTGGTAAACAGGGCTTATGTTACTCTCAGTGACGTAACATGGAAGGTCCTTGTTCAAGCGCTTCCATCAGTCTCCAAAAGTGAGCTGCCGGTTTTCAGTCCAAGCACATAGAATTGCCACTACTGTTTTAAAAGAGAGAAAAGGCCCTCCCTTATCTTTGAAGCAGTCAAAAGCGTGTTCTCTTCACTGGCCTTATTTTCCATGAGCTTGTCCATCTGGTTCATAGTTGCCAAAATAGAGTGGAAAAAAAGGGGCAGCAAATAAATGTCAGAGAGTCAGCCAGTCTACATAAATCTCCAGCTCCTTCCAGAGAACCTCCTCCCTGGCCCGCTGGGCCTTCCAATCTGGTGACATGAGCCAACAGGCATCGGAACAATGTGGAAATCAAAAGACTTATTTTGCCCAAATCCAAATCCATACAAGCAGTTTCTCCCCATAGAGCTTTCCTGCTAGATGTGCCCCGGTGAGCTGCTTTTCAGTAAAGCAATGTTACCCCAGGAAGGAGGTCCCTGGTGCCCTCCCTGGATACAGAATTATTTCAATGTATTTTGGTCTGACCACAGGAACATCCACTTCATTCTTATTCATCTGAGAAAGCATGAAGACAAATCGATTGGCTACCATCACAATTCTTTGAGGGAGTGGAGCCACTCTGGTCACCCCCATTTCAGAGGGGTCCAGATCAGCATGGCTGCCGAGTTTCCTCTGACC
>NW_026521193.1:0-507 GCF_021234435.1 Artibeus jamaicensis | reverse complement strand
AGGATTTGAGAGCTTCCCGGCTCCCGTAGCTGGCTCCTCAGCTGCGTCACAGGGGTTTGGAGAGTCCTGGCTTCCGTACCTGACTCCCCGGCGTCCAGTCCCGTCGCTATGGCAGCGGCACAGGATTTGAGAGCTTCCGAGCTGTAGCTGGCTCCTCAGCTGCGTCACAGGGGCTTGGAGAGTCCCAGCTTCCGTACCTGACTCCCCGACGTCCAGTCCCGTCGCTCCCATCCTGGAAGTGAAGAGACCTGCCACAGCATGACCCTCTCTGCTCAAGGTCTCACAAGACAGAGAAATCAGGGTGTCAGCTGCATCACGTTCTTGCCGGGGGGCCTGGGGAGAATCTGCTTCCCGACTCCCTCAGGTTGGTTGTCGAATTCAGTTCCTTATGATGGTACAATTCGGGCCCGTTTCCTTGCTGGCTGCCCCCATTCTCGCCTTGGACTCCCCTCCTTCTCAAAGTCAGCTGTGGTGAGTTTGCCTCCCTGAATCCCCTGAATTTTCCTT